>NC_141154.1:4196471-4223071 GCF_053477565.2 Lygodium microphyllum
CACTCATTGTCATAAAGAGGAGGACATTTAGTCCTCCCTTTTGGGATCAACACTTTGTCATTAAAATCTTCATATTCATCATGATCTGGGTCCAGCCTCTTAGGATCTTTAACCTCTTTCATCCCCACCCTTTTTAGTGTGGGGAGGTTAATATCCTCATTCACATCCCTTCCTGCCAACTCACTGAGTGGTCTAGGGAGTCATATATATTTCAACATGTCCTTTTGATCCCCTCTTAGAGGGTGTTCCATATCTTTCCCTTTAAAAGGAAAGTCCATAACGGGTTTATATAAGAGCTTTTGGTCCTTATCTAAAGCAGATTTATCATTACCACTTCCTAAAACTTGGGAACTATGCCTTTTAAGCAACGGTTTTCCCTTGACAGGTAGGGCTTCTAACATCCTTGTGATTCCTACTATGTCGTCATGGTGGCCCATTACACGGGTTGTTTCAACCACAAGTATATTCCATCGTATATCAGTACTTTTCCATGGCATCATGGCTTTAGCATGATAACTTGTTGATGCCATGACTACCCTAGTTTCCAACATGCTTGTTTCATGCCCTCTAGGTTGATGGATGGTTACAAATACTCATTTCTCTTGGGTAGAGACCACACCAAGGCGAACCTTGGCCCATGCCATCGTATTAGAGGATGGGTAACCACTAATGGGCTACTCTTTTCATCACATAAATTATCTTCTGCAGAGGACTCATGCTCTACATAACTAACTAAGTCCATTAGTAAGTTTTGTATGGGGAAAGCCAAGTTTTTCCATCCTTGAACAAACCCCATTTTATGGATAATTTCGGGTCCCTTGAAACCCTAGATTCGAAAACCTCCACTTATTGGCTGCTCCCGACCTGATCCGACCTAAAATGAGTTGGCACTGGCTATAGCACTAGCTGGACCTCATGCTCATGACACACAAACACCCTCATGACCTTGCGAACCAGAAGCGTCAATCTAATGCTAAAGGACAAGCTGTCCTAAAGCTTAATTCATGCGTTTATAGTTTCATCATTTTGTAGTCCAACGTTTTCCTTTCCATAAGCTCCTCGTAGGGAGAACCCATATACATTGGCAATGCCACGATCATACACATATGGAGGCAACCTCTGGGTAGAAACACCGCGGCCTCACTGCAACTCTCCTACATCGCAGAGATTATCCCCTTGATGCGCTGCTCAATATATAACACAAATGAACACAAACTCCTCTATTTCATATTTCTCGTATTTCCAAGAGATATACCATGTGTCCTCACTTAACAGTCCCTTAGGAAATAGACCCTCTACCCTACAGCACGGAATAACCTCACACTCTCAATCGTGGGTCAAAGTCCTAAGAAAACAATTGTTATGTAGTCCAGGAGCTTTTCCGTTGATACCATGAACCATGCATAGTACATAATGTGAATGGTTTAGTGCACAAACAAAAGAAAATCAGCATTGTGCATCGTGCGAAACCAATCTTTCTATGATTTCCATGCTAACGTTTATGTATTGAAACGAGGAGAGCTATCGAGCCTTACGCTCATGCTGCCTTTCCCTTTATTTTAAAAAAACTCCCTAAAGACATGATGCAACACATAAATTACATTTAATATTATACTTTGACGCTCAAACTCCCCTCTCACCCTACCGTTTAATGTTTTGCATTCGTTGATAGGTGAAAGAGTCATTTTATGTGTATTTCTTTATAGGGAAAGTGATAAACACAGACAAAACATAGAAATGAGGGCAAACCGAGGCCAACCTCATGCTCTACCTTCATTATACATTGCACAAACACTTATATAATTTTTTTGAATTTTTCTTTATCGTTTCCTAATTTTCTCCCATTTAAAACCCATTTTTCACTATTTTTTGGTATTTTTTCTCTATTTTCTTCAATAAAAAATGACTAGAAATTAAAATTGATTATGGGTTGTGGCCCTTAGGTTTCTTAACAGCAAAATTTCAGGGTTTTGTCGATATTATGTCTCATATTTCTCATTTATTTTGCAAAAATCCTCATTTTACCCCTTAAACGCGTGTTTTACGGGTTTTATACCATTAATTTCAGCCATAACACTTATGGTTTTCTGATTTTCTGAGCATAAACTGATCAAACTCATAGCAAACAACATCATGATGCATAATCAGCCCATGGCAACAATATTTCATCAACCAAATAGCATAAAAACTCATTTTTTCTTCATAAAAATTGAATTACCGCTAAGTCTTTGTGTCTCGGGATCTTGGTTTTGGTACGGGACTGCGTGTCAGCCCTCATTTAATGTCCAGCATCTTCAAAATCAGCAATCTTCATGTCTTCATTGATCCGGAAGCAATCCGGCTCCATCCGGACAAGCTTTCCTTCACCATTCATCATTTTCCTCTTGCACACAAGAACAGCTCCTTAAGGGAGAGAGAGGGAGGAGAGAGAAAGACTAGAATTGGCTCTCTTCATTTAGGCCACCATTGGACGGGTGAAGACAGGCGATAAGACCGGCAAAGAGGGAGAAGATCAGGGGTATGATCGATTAGGTGGGTTATTTGCAGGCTGCAATCATGATCTCCATCTCCACATGGCGCATTTTTTGGCGTGAAGATGGCGCTTTCTTCCTCCATTCTCTCTCCACGTTTTTTTATGGCCCCCAAACTCAAAAATTGAAGGGGGGTTAAAATTTCCCCAAAGGGCACCCCTTTTGGCCCTCTCAAATGTCCACCTTTTCATATCTTGCCAATTTTGTGGCCATTTCCCTGTCCGGCGTCTAAATCGAGTGCTGTAAGTTTCTGCGCGTCCGACTTGATATCCTGCATTGGTCAGCAACTCCTGACAACCTGCACACCAGTCTGAAAAAATGATCAAAAATCAACAAGTGTCACTCGGGCGCCTTTAAAACACTTGACGCTTAAAATCTTCGTAGCTGGAGCCACCGCCTTCGACTTGAATATTTTTCCCTTGATATTTGTAATTTTTAGCTATTTTTAAGCACTTCTCGGCATCAAAACTCTTATCTCACAATTAATCCTTAGCAAATTTATGCTTCTTAGCCTGAAGGTCATGAAACATATTTATTTACTTCTTCCCTACTTTCTAATATAACAAGGTTTGTAACCTAATCTCATCCAAATGTGCAAGGAAAATGAACCTTTATTGTAATGGTTCCTCTTCACCCAAAGAATAATTTAGAGCAAATCTTACTGTAAGTAGTTGAATCTCCAAAAGTAAAACACACTCTTCTCCATATAGTAGTTTAAAAGGGTTGTGGCATGTAGCGCTTTTGAATATCATATTATAGGCCCAAACAACCACATACAACTTGTTACCCCAATCACACTTACCTTCAGATATAGTCTTGAATAAAAAAATTATAAGGTGCTTATTAGTACTCTTTACTTGTCCATTGGCTTGGAGATTGTAAGGTGTGGTCTTATTATGTTTAATCTTTAGAGCTTCTGTCAAATACTCAATCACTTTATTTAGAAAATGTGTCCCATAGTCAAACACGAGCTTCTTAGGCACATACCAAAATGGAAAGCAATCTGCTCTAGAATAAAACTAGTGTTTCCCTAGTATTATCCTTCATCATAGCATGGGCTTCAGACCACTTTGTGAAATAGTCTATTGCCATAATGATATAGCACTTTTGTGTAGTTGAAGAAGGATTTATAGGTCTAATGAATTCAATGTCCTACTTCTCAAATGGTAGTATAGCCATAATAGGAGTTAGTAGGCACTTCTTATTCTCCCTATTATCATGTCTCTAATATGTATCACATCTCTTGACATACACAAATGCATCCTAGAAAATGAACGACCATCAATATCTGGCTCTCAAAGATTTATGTGTAGTAAATTGTCCAACAAATTGCCCTCCACAAGCAAATACTCTTCCAAGATAAAGGAAACCTCATTAGGCATAACACATTAGTGATAAATATCATCGATTCCTTGTTGACATAGTATTCCTACAATCAATAAATATTTCAAGTCTTTTTGCCTAAATTTTCTCTTTTTAGCCTTCGGCAAATCCTCCCTAGCCTCCCGTCTAGATAGATAGTGCATTATAGTAGTATAGGAGCATGAAATGGAGGTTGTATCAATTTTGAATAGACCCTAAAGATCACTACCTTCAGCCAAGACTTCCTTCGGCTCCTCGAAATCCACAATACATTCAACAATTCCATGCAAATTTGGTGGCTTACTCCTAATCTCATAATTAGACTCCTAAAAAGTGATTAGTAACTTTGCTAAAAGTGGTCAAGTAGTTGCAACTTATCAACAATAGCCTCAATCCCTCTACCTTTGTATAAAATACTTCCTTTTCATACAGAATGTAGTGCTTGAATTTCTTCGTTGCAAAGACCATCCCAAGGAATAATCTCATTGCTAGAAGGATCTTCTAATGCATCTAATTCTGTCAAATATAAATATACTCTCTCACTTTGAGGAGATTTAGGATATATGCATCCACTATTACACGCCTGGCACCTGTGCTAAAAATCAAGTGACTAATGGGTATATCAACTTAATAATATCAGATTGTCAAATCCATGACCTTCCTAATAATATTTGATAGCTTGGCGGCCCTAGAAACCTAATGACCCTAAAATGTAAAATGCATTCCACATTGGCAACAATCACATGGACTTTGGTAATGCAACCTTTTGGTTGTCGTAAACAGTCATCAACCATCTAAAGATATGTGGAGGCAAATAACTCGTGTGTATGCCTGTGTGTGTGGTAGCTCATATGAGTGCTTGTTTATTCTAACCGATATGTGCTGACCAGGGCAAAGATGCAAGAAAATCAAATGAAACAGTACAAATGGGAACATGATAAGATTGCAAACATGAAAGAGTACATTGCTAGATTTGGCCATGGCTCAAAAGCTAAACTTGCCAGACCAGCTCAGAGTAAGGAGAAGACAATAGCAAAGATGGAAAGAATGGGGGATAGAAGACAAGACTCATAAGAGAAAGATGAAGACAATCACTTGGGTACATTGCAATAACCACCTTCCTCTTCATGCCAAGTATTGATCCATCCTCATCAACATCATGTAAAATGAACACATTAATAACAAAATATACAAAGTAGCATCCACATGGTCGAGGAATAGTTTGTGATTATCAAACTGGGTGGTTATTTTATTTTCATGATGCAATTTGAAAGGGCTAACAAGAAGAGAATCGTCAATGACAGGTCATCTATGAGATTAGAGAAAGCAGAGTGTCTTTCAAAGGATCAGGTCTTGCTTTTGGATCCACAATCATTAGTGTCAATGATGCTATCAAGCATATGTTTATGGTAATGTCCAATTTGGAGGTGGTTGTGGCGTACTTCTACAAGTATAGTAAGTGGTGGAGTGATAGATGGATGATGAGGCTTATTTTGTATGGGAGAGAGGAAAAAAAATAGATGGTATGCATGAAGATGGTGTCACAAAGCTTTAGTAAAGCAAAGCTAATGTTAGCCATTAAAAAAAAAGATACATGGTTTTTCAGAGAGGTTGGTATTTTTGTGATCGGAGGAGGAGCTTCCAAACCCGAAGGCAAATACAAACACACTAAGAAAAAGTGATGCAAGGGGGTGGATGCGAAAGAGGTTGCAAAAGGGGTGCGTCCATGAGTTGCATGTTTGTTGATGTAGTTACCATGAAAGAAGAGTGTGTGGTCATCTTACTATTGGTGTGATGGGGAAACCTCTTCTTCTAGATTGCCGAAAAGACAACTACAACCATTTTGGCTAGCCTTCGTGAGATTCAGATGCAACAAAAGAAGAAACCATCCGATAAACACACACAACCTACAGGCTCCCATCACTCTATCTGTGTTCAACTTGCATCTCTCTTGTTCAACCACTAATACAAAGAACCCTATGTATCAAGATGTTTGTTCTGAAAGAACAAATCATGTGAAAGTAGTGCTAGTTGAGTATGATCTTGAATAAGTGACATATGAAAAAATTTTGGAGATCTTTTGGTGAAAACATGATCTCACTCAATACAACAACAGGGAAATGATGTTAGAACACAATACAGAATGGGCATCTACTACCATCGACCTGAGCAAGAGTAGATAGACAAAGCATCTCTACAAGTTGAAGAGGAATGCCTTGGTGCAAAAATTGTAACTCAAATTTTACCTACTATAGATTTTTATCTAGCTAAATAGTATCATCAACAATATCTAGAAAAAGGTGGCCAGTCTATGGCTGCATGTGTACTTTGTGGCATAGTGTTTCTCATCTCATTAGTTTCTTAGGGAATCATCAACACACTAAGTGAAGGTGTAGTTGATGAGAAGCATTCTATCTAGTCATGGTGCATGGAAGAGGTGTGAAAAAACTACTGCAATAATCAAATCTTTTAATGATTTTGGAGGGCCGATGACCATTAGTTTTGTCTCCTCTATTTGGCATCACAGTTGTTGGTTTTCTTGCCAACAAAGTTTTAGGATCAAATAAGAAGAAGAATGAAAACGTGAAGGAGGAGCCTTCTAAGGGTTTCCAGGTATCCTCTGAATCCCATTCCAAGGAAAATGCAGATGAAGGTGTCACTCCATAGAATCTTACTTAATTAGCCAAAGTGAATGATCATGAGTAGAAGCTAAAACTGAATGGGAACATGATGATGCACATTGTGCTTCAAGAAAGGCCTTCAAGTTGTCTTCAAGTACTAAAAGAATTGAAATAAATTTCTACGACCAAAAAGATTATAGTAAGAGGTCATCATCTAACAGGAGTTCATGCTTGGGAAACGGGCCTACAAAGACACTTAAGTCAACTAAGACAAGCCATGGGATGTGTGACATCATGACCATCAATGCCATGCTATAGAGGAACTTTCATGAATATGCCACAAAGTGATGAAGAACTTGTCACTTGAGAAACTTACCACCAGCACTCTTCTATCTTGTGGGGAAACTTCTTAACATGAGCTTATTTCTTAGAGCAATGATCAACACGTTGTCAGTTTACTTCTCTTTGGCTTGGAGAATAGAACTGCAATAGACGAGTCCTTTGTTATCAAATCTGATGTCTTGTATCGATCTTGATCTTATTCCTGTCTTGCATAGGCGCGTCCCTATGATGAGTAACTTTCACAAACTCTTGTACATATTTGGTGCAACATCTAGTGAACCTGACGTGAAAGCATCGCTTCTGATCATTGAGATGGGAGACCCTATGAATAATCTATCTTCATCATCAACTATTTATTTCTTTTTGGTTGATGAGATGAAGACTTCATTACAAACTCTTTCTTTAGCCATTATGATGCAAAATAAGTAGACGCAATTATCTATGCAGCAGCAATAGTAGTTACATTAGCAGCAGTTGGATCAACAATGAATATTGCATCAAGAACAAGAGCACACACTTGGTGTGACTAAGACGATCGAGGCTTTGGTTAGTGAGCAAGAATTATTTGATGGCCAGAATGTTTCAGCCTACATTAAGGTCTTTGAAATCCAGATGTAGTCAAGCTTAGTGATGTGAAGAATCCTTGTGTTGCTCTTTTGGATCACAACTACGAGATTAATGTCATATAAGTGCATGGATTGTATGATACCAATAGATGGACAGTTGATGTGGATCATGGTTGGCACATGTGTGCAGCCAATAACACTACAGGAGATTTGTATGCTACTTGTCCAAACTTGAAGATTTCTATTGGAGATGTGGATGAGACTTATCATTTCTTTATGTAGAAATCTTGTTCCTATCCTATTATTTTGGGGTAGCCATTTATTGTTGAGTCTTGGATGGAGACTAAGGTTTTGGACGATGGATCTGCCTATGTCCGGATCCAAAGCAAGGATGTAAAGACGGTTGTCCAATTCATGAGAGTTTCACCATCAGCAAAATAAGGATTATTTGAGGGATTCCCCTCTTCCAACACGAGACCTAAGTTTTTATTAGGTAGCATTGTCTTGCAAGACAACATTGGTACAAGATAGGAAAAGCTCTCGCCTCCTGGCAAGGGTAGTTTTTCCTCATGAGTTTATGGTGTGCTTGATGAGTACTTTGTGTTTTTAGCATATTGTGGACATGCCTAGAGCTGTGAGGCAGTGCTTGAAGAGAAAAGAAAAAGAATTGAAGCTTTTAGGTCTTTTACAAGATGCAAATAGGGTATTTGGTCTTTATGATGGTTTGTCATGCTCAGATACTATGGATGATCTTTCAGAACTCCTGAAAACTAAATATGAAAAGTTGTCATATGTCTTACAGGTCCATTCTCTTGCGTTGTATTGTGAAATTATTGATTTTATGCTACAAGAAAATTTGGGTGCTGAGAATTCTGAGCAAAAAGTGTTCTTTGCTGAAATATTTCAGCAAAATGATTTATAGGGTATTGATTAACAATAGCAACTGAAGTAAGCTAAAGTAAGCAATCCGAAAAAGATATGGTTGATTTTTGTCAATCAAAAGAGTTGGATGTTGTTTGTACACATCAAGATTTTTTTTTTACTAGGGTATTTACAGCAATGGTTGAAACTTGCAGGTTTTAGCAAAGAAGCCAGAGTAGTACAAACAAAATATGAGAAAGTTGAGAAGAAAGGTTAGACCAGTTGTTGTAGGATCACTACCTTTGGACAATGATGAGATGATTAAGAGAGTAGCTACATAGCCTCCTTTACAACATCCTACAGGTATTGGACATAGGTTTTCAGTCAAGACACTAAAAGAGATGAAGATTGGGATTGAAGTTTTTTTCTTCTAGCAGAGGTGAGATGTTTTGAGGAGATGTTGAGCAGACATGGGAGAGCCTTTACTTTTTTCCCGCATGAGATAGGATGTGTTGATCCTATGGTTGTGATGCCTATGGCTATTTTTACCATTCGGCATGTCCCTTGGAGTCTACAACCTGTTCTTATGCCTAGGGCTCACTTTCCCAAATTGCTGGAGCTTTGGAATGAGCAGATTAGGATGGGGATTCTAGAACCATCATCAGCTCCATATTCTAATAGATGGTTCATAGTTCCCAAAAAGAATGGGACACTCAGCTTCATACATAACTTACAGCCGATGAACAGGGTCACCATACAAAATATTGGTGTAGGACCAATTGTGGATGAGTTCGTAGAGGCTTTTTCTACACTTGTTATCGATTCTCTTGTTGACCTTTATTCCGACTATGACTAGTTTTAGCTTACGCTTGAGAGTAGAGGTTTGACTACGATGAAGACACCTTTAGGCCTTGTTCAAATGTGTACGCTTCTGCAGTGAGCTACTAATTCGTTTGCCCATATGATGAATGGGATGAACAAGGTCTTACGGGATTTTATTCTAGAGCTTACCATGTCTTTCATTGATGATCTGTCTATCAAAGGTTGTTTGGAGACATAGAAGAATGATACTTTCGATGATCATGGATGCACGTACTTTGTGGCCGTGCATATCAGAGATGTTAAGAGGATTCTTTTTAGGCTAGAGGAAGTGAATTTGACCTTGTCAGGGCTAAAGTCTTATTTTGGTGCCCCCGAAAGGTTTTGAGAGCGGAATTTTGGTGCAGGAAAGTGCTTAAAAATAGCTAAAAATTATGAATATCAAGGGAAAAATATTCAACGTCAAAGGCGGTGGCTCGATCTAGGACGATTTTAAGCAACAAAGTGCTTTAAAGGTGCCCGAGCGACACTTGTTGATTTTTCATAATTTTTCAGACAGTCGTGCGGGTTGACACGAGCTACTAGCCAATGCAGGATGCCAAGCCGGACGCCCAAGATTTTTCAGAGCTCGATTCCGAGTCCGGACGAGGAAATGGCCAAGAATTGGTCAAGATTTGAAAGGGTGGCCACAACATGGACCAAAGGGGGGGTGCCCTTTGGGGGAATTTTAACCCCCCAACCAAAAAGCATGCAATATAAAGAATCATGGGCATGAGAGAGATGAAAAAACGTGGCCAACAGAGGGCGCCGAAAAATGCGCTATGGATGGAGAGAGGGCATCATGGCTGTTACAAACACCCTGCCTAATGGATTATGGGGCTTCATTCCCTTCTGTCTATGGACTCTATCGCCTGACTTCACTCTTCCATTGATGGCCTGAATGTTGAGATGGAAATCTAGTCTTCCTCTCTCCTCCCTCTCTCTCTTCTAAGAGGGAGTTCATGTGGGAAGAGGAAGGAAGAAGAAAGAATGGTGGAGGCTTGTCCGGTATGGATCGGATTGCTTCTCGGGCTGGAAATGGTGATTTGTGATCGTGCTGAACATGAAGTGGTACTGATTTTCACATTTGCAGCCATGGATATGAAACCCGAAACACGCAAATAAGTGGTAATTCAATTTTTTTCAAAGGAAATTTGAGATTTCATGGCTTTTGATTGATAAAATGTTGTTCATGTGGGCTAAAAATGGTTTATGTTGCTGTTTTCCATGAGTACTTGTTGATCATAATCAGAAAATCAGAAAAATATGCATCTTGTGACTCAAAATAATACACTAAAACACGTAAAATATGAAAAATCAAGGAAAAATGATGTTTTTGGGCATAAAAATGGAAGAATCAATAGGAACACCAACTAAATTTTCATTTTTGCTGCAAGAAGGAGCTAAGGGCCACAACCCATAAGCTATTTTGAATTCTCAGTAATAAAAGAATGCAAAAAATAAGGAAAAATACAAGGAAAATAGAGAAAAACCATTAAAAATAGGGCAAAAATGCATTTTGGGTACAGAAAATTAATGAAAATTAAGAACAATGTTCGTGAATGTTTGTGGGGACTGAAGCATGAGGATTTTCCTCAGTTCAACCCCACCTTCTTGTTCTAGTGTGTTTTTTCCGCTTTTTACACATAAAATGATGGCAAAATGCCCTATAAATCCATACCACAATGCAATATTTGATCGATGGGAGGGTAGAGTGGTTAAAATGTGTCTAAATGTGGAATAAAATGATGAAAATATTGGTGGTTTCTGTTTGCATGCCATATAGGTCGGTGAATAATTATAAAACAAGGGCCTAGTAGCACGAGGGTTTCCTTGGTGCTAGGTTCGTGCAGCGCCGCATAAGAACGGTAGTTGAAAATCATTGAAATGATGTTTTCCATATATGCACCATATTGATTTCATAACTGTTTAAGCACTTGGCATCCACAATATGCATAAATCATGGAAATATTTAAAGGTATCAGAAATCCTGGATGCACAGCAATTGCTTTCATTAGGACCTTGACCCATGTTGAGTGAGAGACAGGACACCCTAAGCCATAGGCTAGTCGTGGGGTCTAGGGGAAAGAGAAGGACAATGGTACATTCCTATATATGACTAAATGGTACCTTGAGTGAATTTTGTGTGAAATGTTTATATGTTGAGCGACGCATCGAGGGGCCAATCCGCAAGGTGTAGGAGAGTTGCAGAGGGGTGGTGGCATTCAGTCGTTGGAGGACCCCCTATGTCTGTGCTTCGTGCCATTAGGCAATGTGTAAGGGACTCCCTCTGAGGAGTAGTGGATGAGAGAAGAGTGGACTACAAACGACGTAATACAAACACAAGATATTTAGGAAGGCAATGTATGTGTCATCAACGCTCCTGGCCGCGAGGCCGTGGGGTTGTTGAGCGTGTGAGATAGAGGTCCGGCTAGTGCACGAGCCAGTGCCGGCCCGTTCTAGGTTCCATCAGTGGTGCGTCTACCGGGAGCCACTTAAAAGTCACGGTCCTCGAATCCTGGTTGTCTAGGGACCAACTAGCAGTTTATGCCAAAGGATACTGAGATTGATTGGTTATTTATCGATAAGCATCGTCTAGCAGAAATCCAAAAGCAAGAGAGAGATGAAAGAGCTAAGCGACATGCTGAAATTTTTAGGAGATATTCCCCTAAGCGTAGCGGTGCTGAACCCTTACGAGGGAGTGGATCTAGTGGTCTTGGGGCCACAAGTAGTAAGTTAGGAGAAGGTGGAAGGTCTGGTGCTCCCCTTCCTTCCATAAGCCAGTCTGCATCAAGTGCGGGAGGTGTAACCCCACCGTCCCCTATTCCTATTGCAAATCCAATCCTCGTGATGGTGCAGCCTATTGCCATTCCAACAGGAATGACAGATTTGCCGGCTCTAGGTTACCCGCTATCCATTTTTAATGGGTTAGTTGAGGAAGATGTGGAACTCCACATTGGGGAGTTTCAAAAGCTGATGTTGAATTGTCGCATCCAAGAAGAAGGACATTTAATGATGTTCTTCAATATGACCCTCAAAGGAAGAGCTGCCATATGGTATCATGGTTTAGAAGCCGGAACCATATTGAATATTGATTCATTTTATGGAGCTTTTTGAAGGGAGGTTGCCCCTGAAAGGGGTGGGCAATATTGGTTGCGTGTACTCAACGTGACCTGCCAAGAACCACACGAGGATATTCGTGCTTATGTAAAGAAAATAAAAGAGGTTTTCCATAAGTTGGACACCTCTATTCCTATCCTCGGAGCTACCCAGTTGCAATATTTCCTACATGGTTTGGACTTTAATATCCAATTGCAGTTGAGTAGTGTCCCCTTGGGGGATATAGATACTGCCATTACACGAGCATAAGAGGTGGAATCCCGACTACAAGCAGCTTATGGTTCTCGAGGCAATTCGAATATGGGTTTAGTATTGGGAAACAATATGGCGATGGCCAATGGCAGTAGTGGCCAAGGGATAGTGATGGCTAACCCTAATGGGAGAGGGAACATGATGTAGAATGTCCCTTTATTACCAGCTCCCCCTAGCATGTCGATGCCTACGAGCAGTCAAATGGCTCCAAATAGTAGAGGCCAGGCAGTCAATTCTAATACCATGCTTGTGGCTCAACAACCAGTGCCTAATCGAATTGTTAGGCCTATGGAACGACATGGTAATGACCAAGGCTATGAGTCAAGCGCTTCCAATGTTCTTGGCGACGTTAAGGACATGATGAAGCATTATACCGACATGATTACAGAGGAGTATCGACAAATAGCCATTGATGTCAACTTTCTTAAAAAATAGCAAAATTTGATAGGAAGTAGATACCCAGATGAGGGTGCACCTTCGAGGTTTAGTTGCAAATGATGTGGTGGGCAGCATTATCCAAGAAATTGCCCAAATGTTAAGTGCAACATCTGTGGAAAATTCGGCCATTTAGCAGCTACTTGCTGGAGTAAGATCAGTTCCCTCCAGCGAGGTAGTCGGCAACCAGGGCTTGTTAATCATCGTGCCCAAGGAAATGATTCCCAGTGAGAAGACGGGCCTAAACAAATACTTCAATGACCAAAGACTACAGTGGAGGAGCTACCCAGTGGTAGTGGGGTTAGTTTGATTGAGGCTGTACGCGTTAATGATGCTGAAACCTCTAATCTGCGAGCTGTCCTTACAAGAGGTCAAAAGGGTAGAGAAGCCGACAAGGATAAGCCCGTCAACAAAAACCCTAAACAAGGTGACAAAGGAACGCAAGTTTTGGATCCTGCCATGGAAGGGGGACCTTTGAAGCCCGTGGAGAGTAAAGCCGATAAGGAACCACCAAAGAAGAAGGTGAAAGTTAAGAAAGAGGCAATAAAGCCGGTTCAGCAACCTAAAGAGCGGATGGTTTGGCGTGAAAAACGAACTCTATCGAACTATCATGAATTCTATTTGGCGAGCTCTCTTTGCGAAGTCAAGCCGAATGTGAATCTTTTACAGCTTATTAAGCTTTCCCCAGGAGTACGCAAGGAATTTAGAAAGATCCTACGTACCGGGTATATCGTAGAACCTTTGGGTATTGCGCGAGTTGGTGATGACTAGTTCGAGCATGCTGAGAAGCATTGCCCAAGGGTTGCAGCCTATGTCGATGGGATATTAGTAGATTATGCCATTGTCCACACAGGATCATCTGTTAACATTATGAGTTCTGAACTGATGGAAAGGTTGAATCTTGCGATCCAGAAAGATACCTCCACAATTCTCAGAATCGCAGATGATAGTTTGAGACAGTCGAAAGGCTACATTACTAAGGTCCATGTCACTGTTGCAAATGTAGAATGCCTGTTGGAATTTAGGGTGATTCATTTTGCAGGGCGCCCAAGTTACCAAGTATTACTCGGACGACCTTGGATTTTGCAAGCAGACTGCCAAGTAGATATACCCGCCGGTCGACTAATATTCGGCAGAGGTGCCCAGCGTGTGGTGGTTGATGCTTATCCTGAGTCCCCTCAGAGTGAGAGAGCTCCTCTATCTTCTACAGAATTGGAGACATTAGAGGATTTATCTGCCAGTGAGACATCATCAAGTGATGAGTCCAAAGAGGGATCCACCACGGAAGACATCTATCAGATTACTTTGAACGAGCCAATAGAGGGCCAAGATCGTATAAGAGATGCAGATGTTATCGAGCTAGACCTTGGTACGCCTGATGATTCGCGGCCAATCAAATTAGGTTCTATGCTCAGCACAGCAAAAAGGGAGAACTATGTGGCCTTGATTCAGGAATTCCATGATATTTTTGCCTGGAGTTATGATGAGCTGAGAGGCATTCCTCCTAGTCTTGTTGTTCATACAATTCCGTTGAAAGAGGGCAGTTGTCCTGTACGACAGAAAGTAAGGCGTATGCCTTTCGAACTGAGGGACGGGCTATTTGAAGAGTTACAGAAGCTTCGAAAAGCGGGTTTAATTTTTCCTGTGCAACACACGGAATGGTGTTCGCCAGTCGTGATCAGAAAGAAGAAGAATAATCAAATCAAATTATGTGTAGACTTTAGGGAGCTGAATAAGCAGACAGTAAGGACTACTACCCGTTGCCATTTATTGACCGATTTTGGATCAATTAGCGGGTAGGGAGATATATTCGTTCATGGATTGCTTTGTAAGATATAACCAGATGGCAATTGCAGAAGAGGACAAGTCGAAAACAACTTTTATTACTGTATTTGGTACTTTTGCATACCATGTGATGGCCTTTGTTTTATGCAATGCGCCTGGTTCGTGGCAACGAACAGCAGATAAGACATTCGGTGACATATCCCCTGAAGAGTTGAAGGTGTTTATTGATGACTTAGGGGCCGCCACCGTGAGAGAAAGGCAATTGATCATTTTAAGAAAATGCTTTGAGCGCTGTAGACAATTTTGTATCGCTCTAAACCCACGGAAGTGTGTTTTTGGAGTACCTTATGGGCTATTGCTGGGTCATGTGGTCAGTTCGGTAGGAATTGCGACAGACCCCGAGAAGGTCAAAGTTATAGTTGCCATTGGTCCACCACGCACTCCGAAAGAAGTTCATAGCTTTCTGTCTTCGGTTGGTTATTACTGTAGATTCATAAACACGTTGGCAGAAAGAACGTTGCCGCTTACAAATTTATTGTCCTTTAGCTGTTCGTTTGAATGGGGTGACCCTTGTAAGGTAGCATTCGACAATGTGAAACAGGAGCTAGCATGAGCGCCCATTTTAAAAGCACCTAAAAGAGGTGAGGTGTTCTATATATTTTCGGCAGCCACCATGTATAGTATCAGCTGTTGTTTAGCCCAAATTTGGGAAGAGAAGTGGTACCACCTGATTGCTTTTGCTAGCCGGAAGTAGGGGGTATCCGAAATCAATTATACTTACATGGAGAAGTTGTGTCTAGCGATGTCTTTGGGACCAAGAAATTCAGGCATTACATTCTCTATGAGAAAGTCATACTTTATATGAAGGCGGAGGGACTTCGATTATTTATGAATAAGCTACAGCCGCCTGATCGTCTAGCAAAGTGGTTGATCACTTTGCAGGAATTTGATCATGAAATCAGGAGTAAGCCACCAAGGTTGCAAGGCATCGTGGAATGTCTTGTGGACTTTGGGGAGCCAAAAGAATCTGTGGCTGAAGGTAGTGACATGGAGTTGTTATTTAAAATAGATACAGCATCTATTCCCTCCTGATATGCTACAATAACACATTATTTATCGACGGGAGAGGCGGGATCCGAATTTTCTAAAGTTGGGAGAAGGAAAATTAAGCAGCAAGCGTTAAAGTTTGCCTTGATCGCAGGTACATTATATCGGCAAGGGGTTGATGACATCTATCGCCGGTGTGTGATGCCTGACGAGGTGCCATTCATTTTGGGAGAGTGCCATGATTCTGCTTGCGGTGGCCATTTTGCTGGACGGCTTACAGCACAAAAGGATTTAAGAGCAGGTTATTGGTGGCCTGCCATCTTCCAGGATGCGTTTGCGTATGTTAAGAGATGTGATATTTGTCAACGACATGATAGTCGAGAGAATAGGAACGACCACTCACCCCTATTATGGCGATACTTCCATTTGAGAAGTGGGGAATAGATTTTGTGGGTCCTATTACTCCGTCGTCGATTGCGCAAAAGAGGTACATCATTGTAGCAACTGACTACTTCACAAAGTGGTCAGAAGCACGTGCAACAAGGAAAGATGATGCTAAAGAAACTGCTAGTTTCCTTTTAGAGCAGATAATATGCCGTTTTGGTCCGTCGAAAGAATTAGTGTCGGTGACCGCGGAACCCATTTCCTGAATAAGGTGATCAAAGGTTTGATAGAAACTTGGCAAATCAAGCATAACAAGACAACCCCATATAACCTGCAAGCCAATGGGCAAGTTGAAAGCACCAACAAGCAGCTTTTGGGCATCATGTCCAAAATTGTATCAGAAAAGAAACGGGATTGGGATAAAAAGTTATACGTGGCAGTGTGGGCCTATAATACGACCTTCAAACGAGCCACTGGCTATACCCCGCTCAAGCTAGTGTATGGGGAGGAGTGTGTCTTGCCTTTAGAGATTGAGATGCCGACTATTCAGTTTGCCATCAATCATTCTTTGAGTGATAAAGACGCACTTTTTGAGCGCTTGACGACACTGGCACATTTAGATGAGCTTAAGCTGCAGAGCTTATTGCACCAAGAAGTGGCGAAGCGCCGAATGAAGCAGTTACACGACCTCAAAGCCAAGAAATACACCTTCAAGAAAGGACAGCTTGTTCTATATTATGACTCACGACGTGAATTATTTCCAGGCAAGCTAGAGCCCAAATGGGATGGGCCCTATAGGATCGTTAGAATAGGAAATAATAAATCCACAGTTTTGTTATCTGACCTCTAGGGGATAGAATTTAAAAATAAGGTTAATCTTAATAAGATTAAACCTTATTATTTCTGATTGCACTAATGCTATGACTGCCTTGTAGGTCTAGGCGAGATCGATCAAATATCTGCAAGAAAATCGTGATAGAGGTTGATGGGTCATCTGATCCCTTATTTAGAACACCCATATTTAGAACAGAGGTATCATCAGGGAAAGCTCATTTGGTAGAGCAAAGGATATAAGGTGACTGAGCAAGAAGGCGGGACATTTATTTGGGAGATCAAGGTCTTCTGCCATCACTGCTTACAAATTTTGACGAGCATCCCTATTGAATTCAATGAGGATGGAGGGATGGAGCCTACACTCCACTCGTTGACTATGCTGAATTTCAATTACCATAATTACGAGTAGAGTTCAGGATGGCGGGATATGTAAACCCTTTATGGACGTACACCTTGTACTTTGATGGGGCGTCCAGGGGTGCATGCAAAAAAGGAAGTGTAGGAGTTATCATCCGAGACCCCCGACGACGCATTGTCATGAAGTTTGCTGCTTATCTCGGGGTGAATTTTGCCAATAATATGGCAGAATACAAAGCCCTGATTATGGGTTTGAATATTGCAAAGAAGGGTTGTATCCGCCAGTTATTGGTGAAAGGGGACTCTCAGTTGGTTTTAAATCAACTCACTGGGATGTACATGGTACGAAACCCCATCCTTTGCATGTACCATCATACTGCCATAGCCCTACTAGACGAATTTGATAGAGTGTCTTTTCAGCTGATTCCACGGAATTGGAATCAGTTTTCCGATTCATTGGCTAATTTTGCGTATGAAGAAGACCTCTTCTTTAGTTGTGGCCCTTGTCCCGATATATCTATTGATGGTGAGACAGGACCTGGTTGTTTGTGGGGTATGCTTTCTGAACATGCCCTCTTTGGCAGACGATGGTTGATCTGGGTGATGCAGAGGGTAAGTGAGACTCATCTGCCTTTATTATCTTGGACCCGTAGACTGATTAGACGACATGTGATGCGAACACCTCTTGCGATATATGTAGGAGGGATGGGTCATAATTTAATGCACCTAGTTTAGGGCTACGAGCCCTGTTCCCCTGGGAATGGTATGCTTTGATGTCTATCATAGTTGTTTCCAGGAGGATGTTATGAGTAGTATTGTTTGATTTCATTAGGCCAAGAGGGCCGATTCAGTTTTGTAGTGAAGTGTTTCATTTCATTAGGCCAAGAGGGCCATTTCCCTATCTAGTACGGGTGCGTTTAAGCGGGTTTTTGTTTTAAGTGTTGTGCTAGACAGGTTTCGTTATTCGTGGAATTTGGTGGAGCCTGGAGGAGCCTTTGCTGTGATGGAAGCTTCTTGTGGCCAATCCAGGTGATATCTCTCCTTTATGAGTACCTTTCTTTCCTGTTGTATGTGTATTTGTACTTGTCGAGGGGATATATTTTTGTTGGGGACCGGCAACCAAGGCATGAAGTCCCAGGTTTAGACTAAGTATGTTTGAGGGAGGTCGGAGTAGTCATTGCCTCCTATAAAGACATTGTCAGGCATCGAAAGACCTGTTTTAGAAGGAAGTCCTAGTGGCCCTATTCTGCTAGCCTGCTAGGCAGCCCTTCTAGGAGTTCTTGTTAGTAGTGAGGCAGTTAGAGAAGCCTGCCAGAAGATAATAATGATGATGCCAAGAAACCCTGAACATCCCAAAAGATGAATATAAATACAAAGGTGTGTAAAGGGGGCTCTAACCCCTATCAAAAGAAAAGAAAAGCAACGAAAAGATATAAGCAGTTGATCATTGCCTTACAAAGGCCTAGTAGGTTCCTGGGGACGAATCAGACCCGGGGCCGATACCTTGTCTTCCTAGGGGTGGCTTCTTGCTAGAAAAAAAATGACAAAACAAGGAAGGTTGGAGCGAAAATAAAAGTGAGCGTTAGAAAATGATTAAGTGTCGCCTTGCGAGGGCTTGGTAGGTTCTTGGGTACTGAGACAGGTCCTGAGGCCGATGCCCTGTTCTCCTTGGGTCACTACACTCAGGTCCCTCCTTTTTACATGCCCAAGTATGTTCATAAAATAACAATCCTAAAAGAAGAAATGTAATAAAAGAAAATACTCCTTGATCAGGCTATAGGAGTCCTCGCCTATTAGGAGCTCCTAGTTGTGTTGTCTTTAGTTGCTAAGTAGTTCAGACTACCACTTAGGGCAACCTCTTTGATAGGTTTTTTAGTTTGGCTGTATTGGAGCAGTTGGTCAGTGACTCGCTTCACATCTTCTATTAGATGATGCTAGGCCTACTCCTTGTGGATGTCATGCCTTGGTTCTATCCAAGGGTAGGGGGAGCATTGTGCTGAGTTTTATTATATATTTGTTTTGTATCAGCTTGATGCTTCTTTGGTTGTTTATGTGCAGATATGTTCGTGGATTCGACGGGCTGAGTCCCCCCTATCCCGTGGTCGCCAATGAGAGCAGAATTTTGGTGTCGAAAAGTGCTTAAAAATAGCTAAAAATTATGAATATCAAGGGAAAAATATTCAATGTCAAAGGCGGCAGCTCGATCTAGGACGACTTTAAGCAACAAAGTGCTTTAAAGGTGTCCAAGCGACACTTGTTGATTTTTCATAATTTTTCAGACAGTCGTGCGGGTTGACACGAGCTACTGGCCAATGCGGGATGCCAAGCCGGACGCCCAGGATTTTTCAGAGCTCAATTCCGAGTCCGGACGAGGAAATGGCCAAGAATTGGTCAAGATTTGAAAGGGTGGCCACAGCATGGACCAAAGGGGGGGTGCCCTTTGGGGGAATTTTAACCCCCCAACCGAAAAGCATGCAATATGAAGAATCGTGGGCATGAGAGAGATGAAAAAACGTGGCCAACAGAGGGCGCCGAAAAATGCGCCATGGATGGAGAGAGGGCATCATGGCTGTTATAAACACCCTGCCTAATGGATTATGGGGCTTCATTCCCTTCTGTCTATGGACTCTATCGCCTGTCTTCGCTCCTCCATTGATGGCCTGAATACTGAGATGGAAATCTAGTCTTTCTCTCTCCTCCCTCTCTCTCCTCTAAGAGGGAGTTCATGTGGGAAGAGGAAGGAAGAAGAAAGAATGGTGGAGGCTTGTCCGGCATGGATCGGATTGCTTCCCGGGCTGGAAATGGTGATTTGTGATCGTGCTGAACATGAAGTGCTATTGATTTTCAGATTTGCAGCCATGGACATGAAACCCGAAACACGCAAATAAGCGGTAATTCAATTTTTTTCAAAGGAAATTTGAGATTTCATGGCTTTTGATTGATAAAATGTTGTTCATGTGGGCTAAAAATGGTTTATGTTGTTGTTTTCCATGTGTACTTGTTGATCATAATCAGAAAATCAGAAAAATATGCATCTTGTGACTCAAAATAATACACTAAAACACGTAAAATATGGAAAATCAAGAGAAAATGATGTTTTTGGGCATAAAAATGGAAGAATCAATAGGAACACCAACTAAATTTTCATTTTTGCTACAAGAAGGAGCTAAGGGCCATAGCCCATAAGCTATTTTGAATTTTGAGTAATAAAAGAATGCAAAAAATAAGGAAAAATACAAGGAAAATAGAGAAAACCATTAAAAATAGGGGAAAAATGCATTTTGGGTGCGAAAAATTAATGAAATTAAGAACAATGTTCGTGAAATGTTTGTGGGGACTGAAGCATGAGGATTTTCCTCAGTTCAACCCCACCTTCTTGTTCTAGTGTGTTTTTCTTGCTTTTTACACATAAAATGATGGCAAAATGCCCTATAAATCCATACCACAATGCAACATTTGATTGATGGGAGGGTAGAGTGGTTAGAATGTGTCTAAATGTGGAGTAAAATTATGAAAATATTGGTGGTTTTTGTTTGCATGCCTTATAGGTCGGTGAATAATTATAAAATAAGGGCCTAGTAGCATAAGGGTTTCCTTGGTGCTAGGTTCGTGCAGCGCCGCATAAGAACGGTAGTTGAAAATCATTGAAAGGATGTTTTCCATATATGCACCATATTGATTTCATAACTGTTTGAGCACTTGGCATTCAGAATATGCATAAATCATGGAAATATTTAAAGGTATCATAAATCCTGGATGCACAGCAATTGCTTTCATTAGGACCTTGACCCACGTTGAGTGAGAGACAGGACACCCTAAGCCATAGGCTAGTCGTGGGATCTAGGGGAAAGAGAAGTAAGGACAATGGTACATTCGTGTATATGATTAAATGGTACCTTGAGTGGATTTTGTGCGAAATGTTTATATGTTGAGCGACGCATCGAGGGGCCAATCCCCAAGGTGTAGGAGTGTCGCAGAGGGGTAATACAAACACAAGATATTTAGGAAGGCAATGTATGTGTCATCAACGCTCCTGGACGCAAGGCCGTGGGGTTGTTGAGCGCGTGAGATAGAGGTCCGGCTAGTATACGACCCGTTCTAGGTTCCATCAGGTTTTGATTGTTGGACATATATGTGGTTATTATGGCAGGGGACCTTCCCCTGTGAAGGACTGTGGAGACTTTCTCTTCTACTTTGTAGGTTTGCAGATTTCCTAAAACTTGTGTATTTTATCTTATTTGTATTCCTCATTCCACTCATATTGCAGATTATCTCAATCAGATCTTGAGGAAAGGGCAATGTTTTTATTGGGACATGAGACACAGCAGCGCTATGCAAAAGTTCAAGAGATTGTTAAGAGATGCTCCAACTCTTCTAAAAGAATATTACATGTGGGAGACCTATTGTACTCACTATTGATACTAGTCCTATTAGCATTGGATGGGTTGTTGGCTAGGACGATGCAGATGGAAATAGGTATGCCATTTGGTTTGGGGCAAAAGTCCTAAACAAGTGGTAGTGCATGTATCCACAGATTAAGAGGGAGCTCTTGGGAGTTGTCACGGCTCTCAAGAATGATAAAGAGTACTTCATTGGTGGTGCTATGGTGGTCGAGACTGATTGCTTGCCTCTTCTAGGTATGATCACAAGTTATTCTACTCTAGACATTGCCATGCTTAGGTGGATTGGATACATAAAATCCATGAATCCTGAGTTTAGGCACATAGTAGGCAAAGACAACCCAGTAGATGATATGCTTTCAGGAGCGAGGTATGATGATATGGATTCTTCTTGCATTGATGATGTTGATGATGGGGCTGATCTTTCAACCATCTATTTTGATCATGCTTGTCATGTATCTACTTTGGAGATCTTTGATGAGTCTTTGTATACACACAGGAGAGTATTTGCAGATTGGACGTTATTTGAGTAGAATGTCTAGACATGATGGATGGATTGATGCGGACTTCAAGAAGATCAGGACGAAAGCTTATGGTTTCTTCTTGCGGAGCGGGGTGCTTTGGAAGCATCCATAGAAGCCAAAAGGACAATCGTTAAGAGTTCTATTTGACAGAGCTTCACAGGTGCAAATCATGAGAGAGTTTTCATGAAAGCCTGTAACGTGTCCATTTGTATAATCCAGGACACGTCTTAGTAGTCCATCAGAAAGGATGTCTAGAAAACTCCACCCGGCACTCCCAAGGAATGTTACGGGTTTTGCGATCTAGGTCTTCCTACGTCTGCCACGTAGCGGAAGTATCCTGGCCGTTTCCCACTTAGGATCGACCGAAATTAGGGTTTTCCTGTTTGGTCATTAGCTAACAGCAACTAGCATCAGACCCAAGCGAACTACTTTACGCAGAAAGGCCAGGTCCGAAGCGGATTCACGCTGCACTTAGTTCAAGGTGAATGGGAAACAAGAGGGATGGAAAGCTCAACCTCTCTGCCATAAGGCATAGTCCCATTTCGTTCCCCTAAAACAGCGTAAATTTGGTAAGACATAACTCTAGGTCATTGCTTCCGTTATTCGTTTTGATGATCATTCTGCTATGCATCGAGATTTCTCAGAAAAGTTCCCGGATAACCGGGACCACCCAACCGTAGGACAACCCATGGCCCATCCTCCGCACTTTCCTCGGTTTGTTTTAGTTATGTAATTATCTAACACATTAATTTGACATATAACAATCAGCTTCTTTAATTAACCCTGTTAAGCACTGGTTCCTTCACGTAATCTTATCACGTGACATAGAAAAACAATATCAAGCAAGTTCTTTTAACATTTCATCATTTTATCTTTGAAATACAAGGAGTTCTGCCCGTAGGCTTGTCCATAATCTGCCCGAAGGCTATCCAGTAATCTCCAGGGATCACTATTCCACGCTTCCGCCCATCAACTAGTATGCAGGCCTCGAGATCCAATCCCGAAGTCACGTTAGCCTCTTGTGCAGGACCCGAAAGGCGAAGGATTTACGACAAAAGCCCCCCCTGGCACCCAAGCGTCCTCCTGCTCCAAGTAGAACTCAATGGAGAGACCTCTCGCAGCGGGTTCGGTCCACGTTCCCGGCGCGGTCAACAACCCCCTTGGTTAGGGTCAAGCAGGCAGTCGGAGGTAACTGAAGCTGCCTCTCCCTTCAAGCGTTTAACATGAAGTATAGGTACTCATTTAATTTGTAATTCATATTTCAAACAGAGCTCTAAAATCTCTAGCAAGCACAAACATTTCCGTTAATCAACCTAGTTGTTTGGCAAACTGCTAAGGAAGTGTTCTTTCCTTTTTGAGTGTATCAGCACTCGTTCCCAAGGTGTCTTGTAACTTGGCAAGATCTCTTACATTCCGGTGTCGGGCATACCCAACTTGGTTAACCCTAAGGTGCCTTAGATATGCTAGTTTCTGGTTTACAACTTTCCTTATTTAGAAGGATATCCAAAAATACATCTTTTTGCAAGATAACCTGTGTAGGGATCTACCGTCCTTGATGAGGGTTTTTACCCTTCTTTTACCCCTTTCTCCTTGTGAATCAATCACAAGACTAAATGATTTCATACTTGTTGCGCAAGTCCTGCGATGGAATAATCTGTTTAGATTCTTTAAGCTGACGTATGTCTGGCCTAGGGTTTCTTCTTTTAAGAACCTTAGGGACAAACCCTAGTTTCTTATCTTTACGAATTTATTGTCCCTACAGTAAGGAAAGTAGTCAAGTGCTTAGGGTATGAATGTTTCTATGTTTCGATTGGTTTAGTTATCTTTCGGAAGGTAACATTAATCTTCTTGTCACGATTTTGCTATCCTTGTGATAATTTACTTTCCAGTCCATACAGCTTAATTTTAACTTCCGTTTTCCTTACAGATGAACTATGAACTCATGCCAAATAATAGCATTTGCCTTGCTAAGATGTGCAATTAACAAAGATAACTTCCTAGTGATTTGAGCATCGAAAGAAACCTTTCATGAATTTAACCATTTACAACGATTCGTTGCGAAAGGAATAAGACTAATGGTGCAAGATATAATTTCAACACCTTAGGATTTAACTAAAATATACTACTATAGTAAATGGCTAATCTTGCTCGTAATTTATAATGCTTGATGCAATTTGAAGAAAGCTAAGTTGTATACATTGTCATTCATAAGCTAAACTTCTTCGTTACAAATAACTCGAACAAATATATCCTATCCTTAACAATTTTTCTTTGCATGATCGACTTAAAATCGAATTAAAGCCAAGAAGAAAAACCTAGCTTTGAGGTGAGATATCCACATGGATACTGGGGGATGACCCTCCCGCGGCTACACCTTGGACTTTCTTCGGCGGCATCGTAGTTCGAATGTGAGATAGCCTTTTCCTCTTTCTTCTGGAATTCCACCGTCTTCTCCTTCCTTCCCTTTCTTTTGTCTTTTTCCCACTCTTCCTCCTTCACTTCTTCTTTTCACTCCCTTTACTTTCCCTCCCTATCTTTTATCTCACGGCTATTTTTCCCTTACGGGATACCATCCGAGGCCATGATGATGGTTTGGATTTTTAGGCTCGGGGGGAAAATAATAATGGGGATACGGGGGATTAGGAAGAAAGCTTCGGGAGTTGTGGGAAAATGAGAGTTATGAGGGGGGTTTAAAACCGGGGGGAAAAGGGGAAAAAGGACTTTAGAGGGATTAAACCTAAGGGGGGGGGAAACAAAGGGGGTTTAGGGGGGAATTAAACTCGGTGGGGGGGGGGGGGGGGGGCAAAAATAAAAAAAAGGTATGAAAGGGGGCTTAGGAAGCCCCCTTGGAAGCTTCCAGGAAAAGGCCACGTGGGGGGGGGGGCAAACACGACTTCCCAGGCGGCGATTCGACGGTTAAGAGGCGGCTATGGTGGACTGTAGTGGCAGTTCAGAACGGCCGCGGCGTGTCTCGTCTTCCAGCGGCAGCAAGGCTTCGTTCTTTTTCCTCTCTCCTTCAAAACCACCCTCTCACTCCACTTCACGGTTGCCCAGCGACAGAGTATCCACCACTCTCTTTCTTCCTCCTCTGACGCCCAGCTTGCAGCGTTTGTCCTCATTTTTATTGGAGGGGAGGGGGATCTTCCCTCCCTGCGTGTCGACACGCATGTCCCCCCTCCCTCCCTAAGGCTCCAACAAGGAGCTTAATGGCTCCTACTATTTCCCTCCCTCTCCAGCTCATCAGTCGGGTGGTGAGATAGGGGGGAAATTTTTTTAAAAATTTTATTTATCCAAAATCGTTTTTTACGCGGAATATTACATTCTCTCCCCCTTGGAGGAATCGAGATGTCCTCATCTCGAGATAAACTGGGGATATTGATGGTTGAGAGAGCTTTCATCTATCTAAGTGACATCCTCTTCAGGATAATCTTTCCACTGGACAAGGCATTCTTTCAAGGTTCTAGATCTTAACTCTTTTTCCCTAACATCTAAGATCCTTTCCGGCCTTAGTTCAAGGACTCCTTGACTAGGCATTACAATTTTTTGGTCATCAAGTACATGATTAGGGTTGGGTACATATTTTTTCAATAGGATGATATGGAATACATTGTGAACCTTTAGGTTCTCAGGGAGTTGCAATCTATAAGCGTTGGGTCATAGGAATTTGAGGATTTTATATGGCCCACAATACCTTGGACTTAGCTTCTTGCATTCTCCTAGGGATAGAGAACTCTTTTTAGGGCGTACCCGAATGAAGACCATGTCTCCTTCTTCGAAGACTCTATCTTGACATTTCAAATCTGTGTATGCCTTTTGCCTATCCTTGGCCGCTTGTATGTCTTGTCTTATTGACCTTATTTGATCATCCATGTCCTCCAACATTTGTCTTGAAGCTTCAACTCTTAGGGTTGGATCAAAAAAGTTTAGGGGACTTCGACAATCATGACCATACAATGCCTGGAAAGGGGTCATTTGAATGCTCTGCTGGTAAGAAGCATTGTAGGCAAATTCAACCAAAGGAAAGTATTGAATCTACCTCTTAGGCTCTCGATAGCAGTATGCCCTAAGCATATCCTCGATGACTTGATTTACTCGCTCTATTTGGCCATCTCTTTGGGGATGGTAGGCGGTGCTAAAACAGAGTTGAGTCCCAATAGCTTCAAAGATAGCTCTCTAGAAGTGTGATGTGAAGAGAGAATCTCGATCACTAATGATTCTTTTAGGTAACCCATGTAGCTTGAATATCTCCTTGATAAACAATCTTGCAATGTCGGAGGCTTTATAGTTTGTCTTTACTGGTATCAGGTGTGCAACCTTGGTA
>NC_141154.1:4223171-4319175 GCF_053477565.2 Lygodium microphyllum
GTTGCACAGTTTCCCTGGCATCATGACATGTTCGGCCTTGATACGTTGGCAAGACAAACACTCAGTGACATACTTGAGAACGTCACCTTTAAGCCTCTCCCAATAGTAGCTCTTCCTAACTGCATTAAGAGTCTTAGCATAGCCAGGATGTCCTGCGAAAGGAGAATCATGAGCTTCCCACAATATCTTCTGCTTAAGTAACTAGCTTGCTGGTATACACAGCCTTGTTCTGTAGTAGACAAGTCCATTATCAATGGAAAATTCCTGATACTTAGCTTGCAACTTCTAATTCTGTTCCTTGGTAGATATCTCCTTTATCATTGTTTGGTAGGTCAAATCATGGCATGCTTCCTCTCTAGCTAGTTTAAGTATAGGGTTGTTTGGCATATATACTTTTGTAGCCAGAGATCTGGCCGTTGATGGATTTTGCAAGATTAGGGAATTTAGGAATGCCTTGCGACTGAGGGCATCGGCAACTACATTCTCCTTCCCTGGTCGGTACTTGATTTCAAAATCATATTCCTCCAATACTTCAATCCACCGACGTTGCCTCATGTTGAGCTCGTTCTGGGTAAAAATCCATTTGAGACTCTTATGATTGGTTAACAGAGTAAACTTGTTACCCAACAGGTAGTGTCTCCAAAGCTTTAGAGCATGGATGACAACTAGTAATTCCAGATCATGCGTGGCATAATTCTTTTCATGACTCTTCAATTTCCTTGAAGAGTATGCTACTAGATGACCTTCCTGCATAAGTACACATCCCAAGGCAAGAATGCTAGCATCAGTTACTACCTCGAACTCCTTATTGAGGTCAGGAAGTTTTAGAATAGCTGCTGATACCAAACTTTGCTTCAATTTGTCAAAGCTATTTTGTTCGGAAGTTGACCATGTAATGGAAGTCTGCTTCTTTAGTAAGTCTGTAAGAGGTGCTGCAATCAAAGCATAGTTTTTGATGAAGACCCTATACCATCCTGTCAATCCAAGAAAGCTACGTATCTCCTTGATGGATACTAGTATTGGCCATTCAAGCACATCCCTGACCTTGGCCGGCGGGTCTACTGATATTCCTTCTGATGATACTATGAATCCCAGATATTCAATCTGATGCTTGAAGAATGCACACTTCTTCATTTTTGCATACAGCTTATGAGACCTCATTGTCTCAAGGACAATACGAAGTTGAGGTTCATGATCTTCTTCCTGTTTAGAATAGACTAAAGTGTCATCGAAGAAGACAAGCACGGAATCATCAAGATATGGTCTAAAGATATATTGCGTTAATCTGTTGAAGGTGGCAAGTGCGTTTGTAAGCCCGAATGACATAACCAGGAACTCAAAGTGCCCATATCTTGTATTGAAGGCCGTCTTTGGAATATCTTCTTCCTTGATCCTTATCTGATAGTAACCTAACCTGAGATCAATCTTGGAGAAGATCTTTGCACCTTGAAGACGATCAAGAAGCTCATCTATTCTAGGAATAGGATACTTTCTTGACTATTGATTGATTCAACCCTCGGTAATCAATACATAGTTGAAGTGTCCCATCTTTCTTTTTCTGGAATAGTACTGGAGCTCCCCACGGTGAGTTGCTCGGCCGGATGTAACCCTGATCTAACAGTTGCTTGAGTTGTTCCTTCAACTCAATTGCTTCCGGTATGGACATTCTATAAGGTCTCCTTGCAATTGGTGCAGCTCGAGGCACTAGCCTAATCTCATGATCTACTTCTCTTGGAGGTGGAAGTTCAATCAATTCCTCATGGAATACGTCAACGTATTCCTTTAGCCAAGAAGGTCCATCCTGAGACTCTTGCTTTTGATCTAACTTGTTGAGTTTGATCAGGTAAACGGGTAATCCTTTTCTGACTCCTTTTATGATCCTAGATACTTTGGCTAATTGGATTCTTGGCACTCATGCCTCACCTTGAGTTGTGACAAACTCCCTTTCAGAGTTTCGAAAGGAAACTTGACCCTTTCCACAGTGGATGTGGGCGTCATTAGGCTTAAGCCAATCCATCCCGAGTAGACACTCATGGATACCTAAATTCATGACTCTGAATTTGACTGAGGTTTTCTTTCCTCCTAGAAAGAATTCCACCTTAGCAGTTTGCCTGGGACAAATTACCTCACGACCGTTTGCCAATTCCACAAGCAGGGTAGGTGCTTCTACTCTGGCTATTCCTAATCTTTTTGCACATGCTAGTGAAATAAAGGAATGTGTACTGCCACAATCAATCAAGGTTTTGAAACCTTTACCTTGATAGTCCGATGGTGTCTGAATCACCAAGAACTGGCGATTTGGTCCTTTCTTGTGTAAAGCGGCATGGACTGTCACTCTTTCAAATTCTGCTTCCATAGTCGGATCTTCCTCTTCTTCTTCTTCGCATCTTTGCCTATTGGCAATGCAAGCAGTTCTTCCTCTTCCACGGGTGGTGGCTCCTTGCCTGCAGCCTGCACCTTGGAAAGGCGTTTGAAGATGTCCTCCGCTGAGCTTGGGACATTGTCTCTTGAAGTGACCGGGTTCGTTGCAGTGGAAACGTCGGAGGTTTCGGCCATTACTTTGAGTAGGAACAAAGTTGTTGGCGTTATTTGTCCTTGCTTTCTTCCTTTGTCCCTGATTGTGACCTTGAACTCTCTTCATTTGAGGTCTGAATGCTCCTCTGTTCGGGTCACTATAGGACCAAGTTTTGTTACCCCTTGGTCTATCTTGCACCTCCTGAATTATAGGCGCCGCTCGAATGAGTGCATCCTGAAGATCTAATGGACGCATAGATTCGAGACTGGTATTTACGGGTGGATTCAAGCCCACACAAAATTTGGACACCTGCTGCGTCATGTCCATCTGTGGTGTGCATACTTTAAAAGTGAGACGAATTTAGAGTAGTATGCGTCAAGAGTGAGTCCTAGCTATTTTAGCTCGTAGAACTCATTCATTTTCTGCGTATGATATGCAGGTGGTAAGTATCTTCCCTGCACGGCTTTCTTCAACTTCTCCCAGGTAACAGACCCCTCTGAAGTCCCTTGATCCCTGCACCATTGCTTCCACCAAAGTCTAGCTTCGCCGGTGAGTTTTAACTTGGCGAGCATGGCCTGATTTGTAGGTGCAGTACCAGCTGCTTCAAAGTAATCCTCCATGGATTCAATCCAAATTTCGGCATCAGACAGGACGAATCTGCCTCTCCCGTCAAACTCGGGTGGCTTTATTTGCTTGAGGAGGAACTTCTTCTCCTGGGTCACAGCAGTACTTGATGTAGGGCGAATTTGGAACTTGTACCTGGGGTTGTGTCTGGATAAAATTTTTCTTAATGTTATTATATGATAATCGACGTTATCTTATCTTTCATTTCTAGTTCAGCTATCTCGTAAACAATGTAGCTACTTAACTTTTTTAACATCTCTTATGCACAGCCAGATATTGATAAAATAAGTCTTTATTTGTATTTACATGGGCATAGCCTTATACAACATTTCGTGTGTTGATAATCCAATCATTACATTCAGTTTGGGGAAAACAATGTTGTATTGCATTTGTCTACAGGAACTGTGTAATAGTAGGGTTTTGGGTCATGGATCTTTAGGAATCAATAATTCATTGGAAGTTCAGGATACCCTTTCCGTTGGAATCCATACTTCTCATGGCGGCCCAACACTTTAATCCTGTCGGCTGGGATTACACGGGCTACTTCCTCATATACATATGAGTTCATTTCAACCCTCCGACCTTGAATATGTAAAGTCGAATTTACGTGAGCTTCCACAAAAATGAACAGCTTCACGACTTTCAAGTCTTCCAACCACTTGATCCTCTTTAGGTTGTCTGTAGATAAGCAAACCGGTGGGCGGCTATAGTAGATTCCTGAAGACCCCGTCCATCTTTGTTCTATGTATAAAGGTGATGGATTATAAATTTGCTCCAGGATGTTCATCATCCCAATTCTTTGTCTATAAAGCGGAGAATGCATTGCAGTCATAAACATGACCCGAAACACCAAAAACTTGTTCCACGCTTCATAGTTCTGCAAGACAGCATTGAAGATGAGGAAATATTTGGACAGCAACAATTTCTTTACTTCATTTTATTGAGATCTCATAAAACAATTCCGTTGTTGGTCGGCTCTGATACCAACTTGTAACGTGTCCATTTGTATCATCCAAGACACGTCTTAGCAGTCCATCGGAAAGGATGTCTAGAAAACTCCGCCCGGCACTCCCAAGGAATGTTACGGGTTTTGCGATCTAGGTCTTCCCGCGTCTGCCACGTAGTAGCGGAAGTATCCTGGCTGTTTCCCACTTAGGATCGACCAGAATTAGGGTTTTCCTGTTTGGTCATTAGCTAACAGCAACTAGAGTCAGACCCGAGCGAACTACTTTACGCAGAAACGCCAGGTCCGAAGCGCATTCATGCTACACTTGGTTCAAGGAGAATGGGAAACAAGAGGGATGCAAAGCTCAACCTCTCTGCCATAAGGCATAGTCCCATTCCGTTCCCCTAAAACAGCGTAAATCGGGTAAGACGTAACTTTAGGTCATCGTTCTCATTATTCATTTTGATGATGATGATCCTTCCGCTGTTCTTTGAGATTTTTGAGAAAAGTTCCCAGCTAACCGGGACCACCCAACCGTAGGACGGACCCATGGCCCATTCTTCGCACTTTCCTCGGTTTGTTTTAGTTATGTAATTATCTAACACATTAATTTGACATATAACAATCAGCTTCTTTAATTAACCTTGTTAAGCACTGGTTCCTTCACATAATCTTATCACGTGACATAGAAAAACAACATCAAGCAAGTTCTTTTAACATTTCATCATTTTATCTTTGAAATACAAGGAGTTCCGCCCGTAGGCTTGTCCATAATCTGCCCGAAGGCTATCCAGTAATCTCTAGGGATCACTATTCCAAGCTTCCGCCCGCGTCAACTAGTATGCGGGCCTCAAGATCCAATCCCGAGTCACGTTAGCCTCTTGTGCAGGACCCGGAAGGCGAGGCATTTACGGCCAGAGCCCCCCTGGCACCCAAGCGTCATCCTGCTCCAAGTAGAACTCAACGGAGAGACCTCTCGCAGCGGGTTCGGTCCACGTTCCCGGTGCGGTCAACAACCCCCTTGGTTAGGGTCAGGCAGGCAGTCGGGGGTAACTGAAGCTGCCTCTCCCTTCAAGCGTTTAACATGAAGTATAGGTACTCATTTAATTTGCAATTCATATTTTAAACAGAGCTCTAAAATCTCTAGCAAGCACAAACGTTTACGTTAATCAACCGAGTTGTTTGGCAAACTGCTAAGGAAGTGTTCTTTCCTTTTTGAGTGTATCAGCACTCGTTCCCAAGGTGTCTTGTAACTTGGCAAGATCTCTTACATTTCGGTGTAGGGCATACCCAACTTGGTTAACCCTAAGGTGCCTTAGATATGCTGGTTTCTGGTTTACAACTTTCCTTATTTAGAAGGATATCCAAAAATACGTCTTTTTGCAAGATAACCTGTGTAGGGATCTGCCGTCCTTGATGAGGGTTTTTACCCTTCTTTTACCCCTTTCTCCTTGTGAATCAATCACAAGACTAAATGATTTCATACTTGTTGCGCAAGTCCTGTGATGGAATAATCTGTTTAGATTCTTTAAGCTGACATATGTTCGGCCTAGGGTTTCTTCTTTTAAGAACCTTAGGGACAAACCCTAGTTTCTTATCTTTACGAATTTATTGTCCCTACAGTAAGGAAAGTAGTCAAGTACTTAGGGTATGAATGTTTCTATGTTTAGATTGGTTTAGTTATCTTTCGGAAGGTAACATTAATCTTCTTGTCACGGTTTTGCTATCCTTGTGATAATTTACTTTCCAGTCGATACAGCTTAATTTTAACTTTCGTTTTCCTTACAGATGAACTCATGCCAAATAACAGCATTTGCCTTGCTAAGATGTGCAATTAGCAAAGATAACTTCCTAGTGATTTGAGCATCGAAAGAAACCTTTCATGAATTTAACCATTTACAACGATTCGTTGCGAAAGGAATAAGACTAATGGTGTAAGACATAATTTCAACACCTTAGGATTTAACTAAAATATACTACTATAGTAAATGGCTAATCTTGCTCGTAATTTATAATGCTTGATGCAATTTGAAGAAAGCTAAGTTGTATACATTGTCATTCATAAGCTAAACTCCTTCGTTACAAATAACTCGAACAAATATATCCTATCCTTAACAATTTTTCTTTGCATGATCGACTTAAAATCGAATTAAAGCCAAGAAGAAAAACCTAGCTTTGAGGTGAGATATCCACATGGATACTGGGGGATGACCCTCCCGCAGCTACACCTTGGACTTTCTTCGGTGGCATCGTAGTTCGAATGTGAGATAGCCTTTTCCTCTTTCTTCTGGAATTCCACCGTCTTCTCCTTCCTTCCCTTTCTTTTGTCTTTTTCCCACTCTTCCTCCTTCACTTCTTCTTTTCACTCCCTTTACTTTCCCTCCCTATCTTTTATCTCACGGTTATTTTTCCCTTACGGGATACCATCCGAGGCCATGATGATGGTTTGGATTTTTAGGTTCGGGGGGGAAAACAATAATGGGGATACGGGGGATTAGGAAGAAAGCTTAGGGAGTTGTGGAAAAATGAGAGTTATGAGGGGGGTTTAAAATCGGGGGGAAAATGGAAAAAAGGACTTTAGAGGGATTAAACCCGGGGGGGGGGGGGGAACAAAGGGGGTTTAGGGGGGAATTAAACTCGGGGGGGGGGGGGGGGGGGGGGGGGGGGGTGAAAGAACAAGGGGGCTTAGGGAGGATTAAACCCGGGGGGGGGGAGGGGGGGAGGGAACAAAAAAAAGGTATGAAAGGGGGCTTAGGAAGCCCCCTTGGAAGCTTCCAGGAAAAGGTCACGTGCGGGGGGGGGGGGGGGGGAACACGACTTCCCAGGTGGCGATTCGACGGTTAAGAGGCGGCTATGGCGGACTGTAGTGGCAGTTCAGAAGGGCCGCGGCGTGTCTCGTCTTCCAACGGCAGCAAGGCTTGGTTTTTTTCCCTCTCTCCTTCACAACCACCCTCTCACTCCACTTCACGGTTGCCCAGTGATAGAGTATCCACCACTCTCTTTCTTCCTCCTCCGACGCCCAGTTTGCAGCGTTCTTGTCCTCATTTATAGTGGAGGGGAGGGGGATCTTCCCTCCCTGCGTGTCGACAGGCATGTCCCCCCTCCCTCCATAAGGCTCCAACAAGGAGCATAATGGCTCCTACTATTTCCCTCCCTCTCCAGCTCGTCAGTCGGGTGGAGAGATAGGGCGGAAATTTTTTTTAAAAATTATTTATCCAAAATCGTTTCTTACGCAGAATATTACAAAGACTTTGGGCAAGACATAGAAATATTTGGGCAACCTATGAGAAGATTAGAGAGCGCTATTGGTGGAGAGGCATGTACAAATATATCTCATAGTTAGTTGAGACATGCACTGATTGTCATTTGTTTTCTTTAGCGAGACATAGAGACAAGCTTCACCCTATTTACCCGCTATGTATTCACTACAAGTGGATTCTTGATTTGATTTACCATGCCTATTGGTTTGTAGCAAATGCATTACATTGTTTCGGCATGAGAGGATCTCATGAACTAGGTGGAAGGAAGAGCATTGAGGATGAAGACTACTTTAGTGGTCTGTAAGTTTCTATTGGATGATGTTATTTGTAGGTATGGTTGCATTGAAAATTTGGAGTAGATAGAGATGAGTTGGATGTTGATGAGACTAGGGAATTTTTCTCTCACCTTGGCATTAAACTTGCTTTGACTTCAACATATAATCCATAAGGCAACGAGCCCATTGTGAAAGCCTTGGCCAAAGCATGTGGTGGATGGGTCATGGAGTGGCCTAGATTGTTGCCTTACACCTTATGGGCTGATCGCACCATCCACACTGTGTGACCATAGGTGATATACTAGTTGAGTTGATGTATGGATAGAAACCAATCATGCCTACAGAGTCTTACACACTCACTTGGAGTGCATTACTGTGGCAACATGATGAGATGATTAGAGAGGATCTATTGGCTCTTCGTATTCATCAGTTGGAGAGGAGATCTAAGGATATTGAGAGAGCTATCTAGAAGCTCAAAGAGGCCAAAATTCACAACAATGATTGATTTGATAGTAGACACAAATTGAGACCTAGAGAGATTGAGGAGGGAGATTGGGTGTTGTTGGTCTACGACAATAGTCTAGACAATGAGCATAGTACTATTTGCAAGGTTTCGAGATGATAGTTTGGGCCTTATTTGGTGCAGTATGTCCATGACAATGCTGTGTATTCCTTAGCAGAGCTTGATGATACGACCTTGTAGATATTGATGGTACAAAAGATAATCAAAATATTCACAAGGAGAGATGATGAAACCTATTTTGTTGAGGAGTTGGATGATGAGTTTTATGATGGGCTTGAGGCAAGAGATGATGTAAATGAGGATATGGATATTGCAAGAGATGATGTAAATGAGGATATGGATATGGCTTGAGGCAAGAGATAATGCAAATGAGGATATGGATATTGCAAATGATTTTGCAGAAGATGAGGAGATTGTGTTGATCAAGCTTGGTGGTGATGAGGATGGGTAGTTGTGGCCCATTCGGAGGATGTGCAGGTTAGGACAGGGAATGTCGTGATGTTGTGTGTCCACCACTGCAAAGCTGAGGGTGGAGTTTTTCACCATGAACTTAAACTCATTAGTCAGTGTGATTAGGGATTTTTTTTTCATTGTGTGTCTTTTTGTTTTCCATTCATTTTGAATTGTTAGTTTAAAAATTAGATTGCTTGGTTCCATCTTAAATTTTTTGTATTTGTTGAGTAGTACTCAAACACAAATAACCCATGTGTATGTTTGTGTGTGTGATAGCTCATTTGAGTGTTTTTTTTATTATCAGTATGTGTAGACCAGGGCAAAGATGGAAGAAAATCAGATGAAATAGTACAACTGGGAACAAGATCAAAATGCAAACATGAAAGAGTACATTGCCAGATTGGGCCATGGCTCAGCTAAACTTGCCAGACAAGCTTAGAGTAAGGAGAAGACACTAGCTAAGATGGAAAGAAGGGGGGATAGAAGAGGAAGATGAAGACAACCCCTTGGGTACACTGCAATAACTACCTTTCTCTTCATGCCGAGTACTGATCCATCCTCGTCAACATCATGCAAAATGAACACATTAATCACAAACTATACAAAGTAGCATCCACAGGTATGGTCGAGGAATAGTTCATGATTATCAAACTGGGTGACTATTTTATTTGCATAATGTTCAATTCGAAAGGCTCAACATGAAGAGAAACTCCATGAGAGGCCATCTGCAAGATTATAGAATGTAAAGTGTCTTTTAAAGGACCGGTCTTGCTTTTGAGTCCACAATCATTAATGTCAACGACGGTATCAAGCATATCTTTATGATAACATCCAATTTGGAGGTGGTTGTGGCATACTTCTGCGAGTGTAGTGGGTGGCGTTTTGATAGACAGATGATGAGGCTATTTTTCTATGGGGGAGAGGAAAAACAGATGGTATGCATGAAGAGCTCGGGCGAGGCCAGATTGGAGATGGGGTCGCAAAGCTTTAGTAAAGCAAAGCTAATTTTAGCCATTTAAAAAAGCTACCTGCTTCTTGGAAGAGGCTGGTATTTTTGTGATTGGAGGAGGAGCTTCCGAACCCGAAGGCAAATACAGACACACTAAGAAAAAGCGATGCAAGGGGGTGGAAACGAAAGAAGTTGCTGAAGGGGTGCGTCCATGAGCTGCATGTTTGTTGATGCAGTTACATGAAAGAAGAGCATGTCGTCATCTTACTACTGGTGTGATAGGGAAACCTCTTCTTCGAGATTGCGGAAAAGAAAGCTACAGTCATGCTGGCCGGCCTTTGTGAGACTCATAAACTACAAAAGAAGAAACAATCGGATCAACATACGCAACCTGCAGGCTCCCATCGCTCTATCTGTGTTCAGCTTGCATCTCTCTCGTTTGACCATGTTGGCTATACACAAGGGAATACAAAGAACCCTACGTATCAAGATGTTTGTTCTGGAAGAACGAATCATGTGAAACCAGTGCTCCCATCGCTCTATCTGTGTTCAGCTTGCATCTCTCTCTTTTGACCATGTTGGCTATACACAAGGGAATACAAAGAACCCTACGTATCAAGATGTTCGTTCTGGAAGAACGAATCATGTGAAACCAGTGCTGGTTGACTATGATCCAGAAAAAGTGGCATATGGAATACGTTTGGAGGCCTTTTGGCAAAAGCATGATCCCACTCAATACAACCGACAGGGAAATGATGTTGAAACACAATACAGAACGGGCTGCATCTACTACCACAGACCTGAGCAAGAGAAGATAGCCAAAGAATCTCTGCAAAGCTGAAGGGGAACGCCTTGGTGCAAAAATTGTAATTGAGATTTTACCAGCTCCGCAGAGTTTTATCTAGCTGAACATTATCATTAACAATATCTAGAAAAAGGTGGTCAATCTATGACTGCATGCATACTGTGGCATAGTGTTCAACATCTCATTAGTGACTTAGGAAATCATCAACACAATAAGTGAAGGCGCAACTGATGAGGAGCATTTTGTCTAGTCATGGTGCATGGAAGAGGTGTGACAAACATGCTGCAGTAATCAAACCTTTTAACGAATTTGGAGGGCCGATGACCAATAGTTTTGTTGCCTCTATTTGGCATCAGAGATGTCGATTTGCTTGCCAACAAAGGTTTAGGATCAAAGAAGAAGAAGAACGACAACGTGAAGGAGGAGCCCTCTAAGGGTTTCCAAGTATCCTCTGAAGCTTCCCATTCCAAGAACAATGTAGATGAAGGTGTCACTTCATAGAATCTTGCTTAATTTGCCAAAGTGAATGATCATGAGCAAAAGCTGAAGGTGAACAGGAACATGATGATGCACGTTGTGCTTCAAGGAAGGCCTTCAAGTTGTCTTCAAGTGTTAAAAGAATTGAACTGAATTTCTATGACCAAAAAGATTATACTAAGAGGTCGTCATCTAATAGAAGTTTATGCTTGGGAAACAAACCTACAAAGACAACTAAGTCAACTAAGACAAGCCATGGGAGGTTTGACATCATGACCAGCAATGTGATACTATAAAGGAACTTTCATGAATATGCCAAAAAGTAATGAAGCACTTGTCACTTGAGAAACTTACCACCAGCTCTTCTATCTTGTGGGGAAACTTCTTAACATGAGCTTATTTCTTAGAGCAATGATCAACACATTGTCAGTTTACTTCCCTTTGGCTTGGAATAGAACTGCAATACACAAGTCCTTTGTCATCAAATCTCTTTTCTTGTATGGATCTTGATTTTGCTCCTATCTTACATAGCATCCTTGAGATGAGTAACTTTCATGAACTCCTGTAAGTATTCCATGCAATAATGGGCTATTTCTAATTTTTCAACAATATACCCAATGTAAAGGATCTTGTTAAACTCTTTACGAACTCTTGGAGATAACTTGAACAGTTGATGCTATTATAGGATATTCACATCAGGCTTTACCTCGCAAAGAGAATTGGCTGAGTGAGATTTATGATAATTAGCAATGGCTTGCTTTTTCTACCAGACCAATCTTTCTCTTGATTGCTCAACAGGCTTGTGTGCCTCTTTCTTGGCTTTTACCTTCTTCTTTGCCAGCTCCTTATTGAAGTCAGTTTTGCTATGAGTAGCTTTTAGAGGACTCGCTTCCACATTAGGGTTAAGGACTTGCATCCACTTATCATCATGTTTAGGATTTACCTCAATAGGTTTCACATTATCTCCATCCCCTTCTTTAACCTTCTATCCTCTTGTAATGGCTTGTAATTTAGAAGCCTCGGTGGTGTTGACATGCACAACTTTGGTAAGGTTGACACCATTACCACTGGGTAGCTCTTTTACAATAGCTTTTCCTCTATGTAATGTTTTATTTGTTCCCTCATCCTTCTGCAAGTTATTTCCTTGTGCTCGATGATTAATTGGACCTAGATGCTTACTACCCTTGTTGCTGAAGAGAGCTAATATTACTCGAACAAGTACTAGCTAGATGGCTGAACTTCCCATATATGTTGCATTTGGCATTAGGATAGTTCTTTGGAAAGTGTTGACCACCACACCACTTAATCTAAATCTTGATGGACCACCCTCTTCACAATGTCAATTTCCTATCAAGTTTTGCTATTTCTTTAGGAAATTAACATCTACGACTATTATCTATACTGTCCCGTTACCATATTGGTATAATGCTTCATCACGCCCTTGACTTCGCTAAGAATATTTGATGCACTAGACTCATAACCATGATCATCCACATCATGTTTAGCTAGCCTAACCATGTGATTAGGGATTAACCATTGATTATTTCACATGATATTAGGGTTAATCATTTGGCTTCCATTGTTTAGTGAAACCATTTGTCTAGCAATTGGCATAGTAACATTAGGAGTTGACATCATGGGCACATTCTACATTTTTCTTCCTCTTCCATTCGCATTGGTCATAGGTGTACTAGTTGCACCTTAACTTCCACTTATCAATGCCAAATTATTTTCAAGATCTAGACTCAAATTTAGGTTTACTCTAGATGCATAGCGTGCCACTTGTAAGTGCAACTCTACCTTCTCTACTTGTGTAATAGTAATGTCTATATCAACAAGAGCAACATTACTCAAGTGCACTTGGATATTGAAGTCTAATCCATGTAAAAAATACTGCAACTGGATAGAATGTGGAATAGGAATAGAGGTTTATAATTTGCAAAACACCTCTTTTACTTTCTTGGCATATGCTTGAGAGTTCTCATGAGGCTCTTAAAGTGTCACATTCAAAATATGCAATCAATACTAACCACCCCTCTCAAGGGAAAATTCCCTTTGGAAGACTATAAAGAATAAATCAATCATGATTATGGTTCTGGCTTCCAAGCCATGATACCACATTGTAGCTCTTCCTTTTAAAGTCACGTTGAAAAACATCATGAGATGTTCTTTGTCCTGAATTTAACAATCAAATATTAATTTCAGGAGCTTGCTGATGTGAAATTTTGCATCTCCCTCTGCTAACCTGTTAAAAATGGATAGAGAGAAACCTAAGTCTAGAAAATCTAGTGTTCCTACAAGTATTGCAATGGGTCACACCATCAGGACGGTCATGTTTGCTTTAGGGGTTTGTATCAATAGGCAATACACTCTACTTGAAGTAGATTAAATTTTCAAGGAAAGGGGAATACTAGAGCTTCCTCCTCCCCCTAAGATGGACCAAATGGTATATTGATTGGGTCAACAAGACATCTCTTGCTCAAGCATATCGGCCTATTATGCTTAGGAAAATACCTTCTAATAATTTCAACTCATCATCTAGCCCTTTCATCTCTTTCTTATTGTTGAAACTTAGCTTCATGGTGTCTATCAAGAAATAACACATCTATTTCAATGCTATTTGCCATACATTGATTGACTGGTCCATACTATTAACTAAGATTTAGAAACTGCCACTTATCAGCTCCTACTCCTGGTGAACGTACCACCTGTCACGACTTAAATGGGTTAGATACTAGCTCTAGGGCTCTAGCTAGAGCCTCTTATGGCTCCAACTAGAGACTCTTATGCTTACCAAACCACTCTCACCAAACCACTCTCATGGCCTTGTGGTTAGGAGTGTTTGGAGGCTATACAATGCTCTAAGTAAATCATATGTTTGTATCGATTGTTGTCCAATGGTTTTTCCTTTCAAACTCCAACAAAGGGAGTATTCCACACATTCAAATGATCAAAACCTCAATTCACATACGCAAAGAGCTCTCTCTAGCAAAATGTTGTGGCTCCTATGGTTTTCCTATACCCCAAGGATTGGTCGTAGGATTCATTATCTTACCATATTAAAATACAAGCGTAACAAAATCCTCCCAAAATATTAACGTAACGATCCAAGAGGTTGTATATATTCCCCACTTAATCAATTTTCCAAGATATTGTACTACCCTACAACAAAAGGAAATCTCACACTCTCAGCGTTGGTGGTCATCACCTAGACATACAATTGCAATGCATCTAGGAATTTGTCTTCTAATACTATATTTAGATTGCACATGCAAAGTGCATGATACTCTGTGGCTCGAAAAACTTAACTAAAATTGACTCAATGTGAACTGCACAAATAATCCTTTCATGATTCCTTTTTACTAATGTCGTCTTGTGTTGCTATGGAACTGCACCAGGCTAACCCATGCGACTGAACCTCTTAAACTTATACAAACCATGGTCTATATACTAAGATATGTAAAGAAATAAGCAACTTAATCAAACATCTTTTCATTTTAGTTCCACATCCCCTATCCTTTACATTTAGATTTCTTGCATAGATGTAGGAAGATTTCATGACAATTCTCCATCGAAGTAAGTTCTAAAAATGCACTTTAACATATAAATAAAGGCAAATTGAGACAAATCCTCATGCTTTTTTCATGAAAATTTACATTTATTTTACATAATTTTTTTAAATTTGAATTATAGAACTTATGTGAAGTGTGATCCATCAATGTATTCATTTTCATTCTATGTAAATATTATTTGATCTCCAAACCCAAGTACAATGCCATTTTCTATTATCCCATGTTTCAAATTTTGTGGTTTTATTATTTTCAATGTACAGAATGGAAAATCCTTAAATTTTTGAGATTTTAGCCATTGAAAAATATTTTTTAATTCTTTGCAATAATCTTTTCATCATATGTGCTTACAATTCATCATAAAAATTAAATAAAGGTCGCTTACTCAAAAATTCCCACACATATGTCTCGTATTTTGAGAAAATGGAGCTGCTAATATTATTTTTCAATCCATAGACACATCGAAATCATCCAATCTATGTGACATTATGCTTCCAAACAATCCTCCATCACTAATTCAATAAAGAGGAGAGAGAAATACGAGAGAAAAAGATTGAATTTTGATTTATGCATTTACTCCAACATTTTGCGTGAGAATTGAGATGATGGAGAGTGAGAAATTGATGGATTTGATGCCTAAGAGGAGGAAGATGATTGCTACAATTCCAGAAAATGAAAATCTTAATGGGAGGAAGGGGCGCAAAAAAAAAGAGCAACCCCCATCTCCAAAGTTTTTCATGAAGTTTCTTCTTAATTATGGTTATAGCATTAAGCACTAACTTATCTACTTTATAGTTTGCAAGTTTCGAACTAGTTTTATCTTAGTTGGAGGAAAAAACGACCTTGAAATTTTGATTCGACTAGCCACCGTCTTTTTGACACCAAAATCTATCACCCTTCTCATATGCTTTCTGACCTCCAGATCCAATAGTGGCTTCATAATGCCAAACCTTGTGGCCATTAAGGGGGGGGTCAAACAGACTCCCATTGATGAAGGGACACTTGCATTGGATTCTTGGTGTGGAAATGTATCTAGAAAAACTCCAACTCCTTGATCCGTAATCGTTTCATTTTTCACAAAATATGCCTCTTTTATGGGTCTCGGGCTACTTTTGCACTTGAATTATGACTTTAAAATCCGCTCTCAAGAGAGTTTTTTTTTCTTACAATGTCTTTTGAAACTCTTCTCATAGCATTGCTTCCTTCCAGTCAAATTTCTTAGGTTTCCAAAAGTGCAATCTTCTTTTTTTCCATATTTGTTTGAAACTCTAGAGCCTACTTCTCCCACTTAATGAAATTTTCATGGTCCTCCTAGGTGTTTACTAGCTTTTCCTGTAATTCATGCTTTTCTCTCAGTACCTCAACTTTGCCTCTTTTTATTTGCTTGCACATTTTTTCCAAGGCCTATAGTCCACCCAAATTTCCTATTCCACTCTAGGTGGTAGTGGTGCTTTTGGTAAGATGAAATTGCTGCTATTTTTCTTTTTTTGGCTAGTAGTTTATGAAATTTGGTGCTTTGTAAGCTCAAAAACCTAAGTTTAAAGCTGCTCCATTTCCTTCATCTAAGCCTACATTTATTATATTTGTTTTCATATGTCAAGGAGGAGAGTTGGAGTAATAGGTGCTTTTTAGGCTTTCTTCTTACCTTTCTGGGAACTTCTTTCCCCTCTTTTATCCAAGATGGTGATTGTTTGCTGACATATTGAGGATGTAATGGACTCTTGGACATTCTCCATATAGTCTTCTCTCTCTTGGCTTGAAAGTTGATCTTTCTTAGCTTTCCACTTGTGAAATTCCAGCTTAGATAGTATATAGATTTTCTCCCACTAATCTCCTATTTTCATCTTTCTCCTCCTCACCCGTGGTGTCTTCGTCTCTCTAATTCATCTTCAAATTCCTTGTTTTTTTCTTCTCCCAAGGAATTCGGTCATAAATATATGTATGTATGTAGTGGGCTAAACATAAATGAGTTTTGGAATACCATTTTTATACATTTTTTACATACATAAGGGTCCCATATAAAGGGTTACTTATAGATTGAATACAAATGGGTGATATTTTATTAAGGGAAAGTTCATAGATAAGGATATTTACAAATAGGCCTTGAATGCACGTGATATAGAGTGTATACATATAGTGAATTCCCTATGGTTCTTCTAGGCTAGGTGGTGGCCAGTGAGACACTATGTGGACTCTTGCCGTGAGGCCAAGTTACTGCCACCACGAGCCAAAAGTTGGAAGAACTTTGCAACCTAGCTGATAATGATTCATCCTTCTTATGCAAGTGGTATGCTCTCAAACTCTAGTGGGAACAAGAAGGTTGCCAAATCATGACCAATGATAAGTAGTGATGTGCCATTAAGACCTCCGACTACGATCCCACTTATGTGGCTCCAACCTAGTGGGAACAAGAAGGCTGCCAAATCATGACCAATGCCAAGCAGTGATGTGCCATTAAGACCTCCGACTATGATCCCACTTATGTGGCTCCAACCTCCTATAGGGTGTTGACCACCATTTGTGACTCACCCCTAGAAGAGTACATCATGACCCACCCATACTTAGACCGATTTCTATGAGATGGAACAAGGAAACACCATAATTTATGATGGTGCTCTCTTCTTCCATGCAGTTCAATTTTGAGGTTGTATCTCACTCATTGACTTTGTGCTCTTTGGAAAGATACTATGTGATGCATTCCAACCATACTATGTTTAGGTCTTGATTTACAATATTATCTAACATAATGTCTTCCATAAACTACTTGGTGGTCTTAAGCTGATTGATCATGGGTTTTTTGTTGTAAGTGAAGAGGTGATGGAGCACCTATGCTATGGATTTCAATTCCTCATCTTGTATGCCAAATAGAAGCATCCCCTTTTGGGTTATAACTTGATGCTTCCATTGCTAGGACACTGCTATCAACATTTAAATTTTTATATATTTTCATGATCTCCTCTTTATCCCAAATGACTTTTCTAGTATTTGTGGGTCAATTTGCCTATGGCCTATTGGGTCTCCCTTATTTATATTGAATTTCATCTTGAAGGCTTTCCTTTCTAGGTGAGAGTAGTAGATAACGATTTCACAATCTATGAAATGAATATTGCATGAGGCTCTAACACAAGTGGCCAACTCACATTTCGCTACCATCTCTTGGAGTGACTAGTGTTGTGATATTAGATTGTCTACACTATTTGTACTCTAGAATCAGATGTGTCCCACTTCATACATGCTCACTTTGATGCCAAAGTTTTCTACCACAAGATTGAGAATATGTTCTTATCTTCATTGAGAGGGTCTTTGACAAGGATAAGCTTCCTCCTAATTCTAGGCTATACTAAAATAGGAGGAGGAGGGAGGATACTAAGCTGCTGACATCGACGTGTTGTGAGAAGACGAGGAGGCCTCGTGTCACTGCCGAAGGCCGTAGAAGGTCTATCGAGCCACCGCCACTGATGCCGCCCTCCTAGCCGACGGACGGCTGGCTACCCCCCCACGTCAATGAAGCTTCTCTAGGAAGCTTCCTAAGGGGGGGCTAATTAAGCCCCCTTTCACCTCCCCTTATATCCCTTTTAAACTTTTCACCCCCCACCCCCTCATAACTCTTTTTTACACAACCCCCTAAGCTTTTTTTTTATCCCCCGTGTCCCCATTACTTCTTTCTTTTTCCCCCCTGGACCCCAAATCCAAACCATCATCATGGGCCCGGATGTTGTCCCATGAGGAAGAAGTAGCCCGTGAGGAAGAGTAAAAGAGGCAAAGTAGAGGGAGTGAAAAGGAGTGGAGTAAAAGAGGAAGAGTAGGGAAAAGATAAAGAAAAGAAGGAGTGGAGTGAAGGAGGAAGAGTGGGGAAAAGATAAAGAAAAGAAGGAGTGGAGTGAAGGAGGAAGAGTGGGGAAAAGATAAAAGATAAGGAAGGGAAGTAAAGGATAAGGAAGGGAAGTAAAAGATAAGGAAGGGAAGTAGAGAGGAGTGAAGGAGAAAGGAGTAGTATGAAAGAAGTAGAGGGTGAGGAAAATATAAAGAAGAGTAAGAAAGGAGTAAAAGAGGAAGAGTAGAGAAGGAATAGAGGGAGGTAGAAGGGTAAAAAGGGAGGAAAAAAAGAGGAGTGAAGGAGGAGGAGTAGGGAAGGAGAAGGAAAAAGTAGAGGAGGTGCAAGGAAAGAGAATAATTTCCTTCTATACCTTTTACCCCAAGCCAAAGTTCTCCAAGGGTTCTTGTGGTTGCAAAACCATACTCACCCATAAACTTTTTGCCAAGTATAGACCCTATAGGACCTTCTTAGGCTTTGTAAATATTTTCCTCTCCGAAGAATCTAAGAATCTAAAGGTCCTATCATTCCTTCTCGTGATCAACCGTTTTAAAGACACCTTGCCTCGAAAGAGAGACGATACCTTCATATTCGAACTACGATGCCGCCTAAGAAAGTCCAAGGAGTAGCTACGGGAGGTTCATCTCGCGATATCCATGTGGATATGTCACCCCAAAACCAGGTTTTTCTTCTTGCCTTTAATTCGGTTTTAAGTCAATCATGCAAAGAGAAATTGTTAGGGATAGGATATATTTGTCCGAGTTATTTGTAATGAAGGACTTTAGCTTATTTGAATATATGATAATGTAAAGAACATAGTTTCCTTCGAATAGCATCATGCATTATAAATTACGAGCAAGATTATCTATTTACTATAGTAGTATATTTCAGTTAAATCCTGAAGGTATAGAAATTGTATCTTGCACCATTAGTCCTATTCCTTTTTGCAACGAATCATTGTAAATGATTAAAATTCATGAAAGGTTCTTTTCATTGCTCAAATTACTAGGAAGTCATCATTGCTAATTGCACATCTTAGCAAGGGAAATGATTGTTAATTGCATGAGTTCGTCTGCAAGGAAAAAAGGAAGATTAAATTTAATTGTATCGACTGAAAAATCAATTGTCACAAGGATAACAAAACCGTGATGAGGTGATCAATATTACCTTCCAAAAGATAACCAAACCAATCTAAACTTAGAAATGCCATGCCAATAAAAATATGCCTTGGAAATGATTTAAAGACCAAAGAAACATTCATACCTTAAGCACTTGACTACTTTCCTTATTGTAGGGTCAATAAATTCGTAAAGATAAAGAACTAGGGTTTGTCCCTGAGGTTCTTAAAAAGAAACCCTAGCTTTGACATACATTAGCTTAAAGAAACCTAAACCGATTATTTCAACGTAGGGCGTGCACAGCAAGTTTGAAGTCATGTAGTCTTGTGAGTGGTTCACAAGACGAAAGGGTAAATAACCTCAATAAGGATGGCAGATCCTTACGCAAGTTATCTTGCAAAAGGACATATTCATGAATATCCTTCTAAATAAGGAAAGTTATAAACCCGGAACTAAAGTATCTAATGAACTTTAGGGTTGACCAAGTTGGTTAATAAGGTACGCCCTAATCCAGACTATAAAGGATCTTGCCAAGTTACAAGACACCTTGGGAACGAGTGATGATACACTCAAAAGGAAAGAATAATTCCTTAATAGTTTGCCAAACAACACGGTTGTTTACTGGAAATGTTTGTGCTTGCTAGAGATTTTAGAGCACTGTTGAAATTATGAATTACAAATTAAATGAATACCTATACTTCATGTTAAAGGCCTGAAGGGAGAGGCAGTTTCAGTTACCCCCGACTACCCTAACCAAGGGGGTTGTTGACCGTGCCGGGAACGTGGACCGAACCCGCCACGAGAGGTCTCTCCGTTGAGCTCTACTTGGAGCAGGAGGACGCTTGGGTGCCAGGAGGGGCTCTGGCCATAAATCCCTCGCCTTTCGGGTCCTACACAAGAGGCTAATGTGACTCGGGATTGAATCTCGAGGCCCGCATACTAGTCTATGGGCAGAAGTTTGGAATAGTGATCACTATGGATTACTGGATAGCCTTCGGGCAGATTGTGGACAAGCCTACGGGCGGAACACCTTGTATTTCAAAGATAACAATGATGATATGTTAATAAAGAACTTGTTTGATATTGTTTTTCTATGTCACGTGATAAGATTACGTGAAGGAACCAGTGTTTAATGGATTAATTAAAGGAGATGGTTGTTACATGTCAAACTAATGTGTTAGGTAATTACATAACTAAAACAAATCGAGGAAAGTGCGGAGGATGGGCCATAGGTCCGTCCTGCAGTTGGGTGGTCCCGGTTAGCTGGGAACTTTTCTCAAAGAACAGCAGGATGATCGTCAAAGAAAATGAATAACGAAAGCGATGACCTAGAGTTATGTCTTATAACCAATTTACGTTGTTTTAGGGGAACGGAATGGGACTATGCCTTATGGAAGAGAGGTTGAGCTTTGCATCCCTCTCGTTTCCCATTCTCCTTGAACCAAGTGTAGTGTGAATCTGCTTCGGACCTGGCATTTCTGCGTAAAGTAGTTCACTTGGGTCCGACGCTAGTTGCTATTAGGTAATGACCAATCAAGAAAACCCTAATTCCGGTCGATCCTAAGTGGGAACGGCTAGGATACTTCCGCTACATGGCAGATGCGGGAAAACCTAGATCGCAAGTTCCGTATCATTCCATGGGAGTGCCGGGTTGAGCTTTCTAGACATCCTTTCCGATGGACTGCTAAGACGTGTCTTGGATAATATTAGTGGACACGTTACAGTTGGTATCAGAGCCGACCAATCACGATATTGCTTTTATAAAGTCTCAAAAAAATGAAGTAAAGAAATTGTTGCTGTCCAAACATTTCCTTACCTTCAATGCTGTCTTGATGAGTTACGAAGCGTGGAACAAGTTTTTGGTATTTCGGGTCATGTTTATGACTGCAATGCATTCTCCGCTTTACAGACAAAGAATTGGGATGATGAACATCCTGGAGCATATTTATAATCCATCACCTTTGTACATAGAACAAAGATGGATGGGGTCTTGAGGAATCTACTATATAGCCGCCCACCGGTTTGCTTATCTATAGACCAACCTAAAGAGGATCAAGTGGTTGGAAGACTTGAAAGTCGTGAAGCTATTTGTTTTTGTGGAAGCTCACGTAAATTCGACTTTACATATTCAAGGTCGGAGGGTTGAGATGAACTCATATGTATATGAGGAAGTAACCCGTGTAATCCCAGCCGATAGGATTAAAGTGTTGGGCCACCATGAGAAGTATGGATTCCAACGGAAAGGGTATCTTGAACTTCCAATGACTTATCGATTTCTAAAGATCCATGACCCAAAACCCTACTATTACTCAGTTCCTGTAGACAAATGCAATGCAACATTGTTCTCCCCAAAGTGAATGTAACAATTGGATTATCATTACATGAAATGTTGTATTCGAAAGGGCTATGCCCATGTAAATACAAATAAAGACTTCTTTTTATCAATATCTGGCTGTGGATAAGAGTTGTTTAAAAGTTAAGTAGCTACATTGTTTACGAGATAGTTGAACTAAAAAATGAAAGATAAGCTAACGCCGATTATCATATAATAACGTTAAGAAAACCTTTGTCTAGGCACAACCCTAGGTACAGGTTCCAAATTCGCCTCCTACATCAAGTACTGCTGTGATCTAGGAGAAGAAGTTCCTCCTTAAGCAGATAAAGCCACCCGAATTTATACGGGAGAGGCAGATTCGTCCAGGATGATGCTGAAATTTGGATTGAATCCATGGAGGATTACTTCGAATCAGCTGGTACTGCACCTACCAATCAGGCTATGCTCGCCAAGTTAAAGCTCACCGGCGAAGCTAGACTTTGGTGGAAGCAATGGTGCACGGATCAAGGGATTTCAGAGGGATCCGTTATCTGGGAGAAGCTAAAGAAAGCCGTGTAGGGAAGATACTTACTACCTGCATATCGCATGCAGAAAATGAATGAGTTCTACGAGCTAAAACAGCTAGGACTCACTCTTGATGCATACTACTCTAAATTCGTCTCACTTTTAAAGTATGTGCCACAGATGGACATGACGCAGCAGGTGTCCAAATTTTGTGCGGGCTTAAATCCACCACAGTAACTACCCGTCTTGAATCTATGCGTCCATCAGATCTTCAGGATGCACTCATTCGAGCGGCACCTATAATTCAGGAGGTGCAATCTAGACCAAGGGGTAACAAAACTTGGTCTTATAGTGACTCGAACAGAGGAGCATTCAGACCTCAAATGAAGAGAGTTCAAGGTCATAATCAGGGACAAAGAAAGAAAGCAAGGACAAATAACGTCAACAACTTTTTTCCTACTCAAAGTAATGGCCGAAACCTCCGTTGTTTCCACTGCAACGAACCCGGTCACTTCAAGAGGCAATGTCCCAAGCTCAATGGAGGACATCGCCAAACGCCTTTCCAAGGAGCAGTAGGCCGCGGTCAAGGAGCCACCACCCGTGGAAGAGGAAGAATTGCCTGCATTGCCAATAGGCAAAGATGCGAAGAAGAAGAGGAGGAAGATCTGACTATGGAAGCAGAATTCAATAGAGCGACAGTCCATGTTGCTTTACACAAGAAAGGGCCGAATTGCCAGTTCTCGGTGATTTAGACATCGTCGGACTATCAAGGTAAATGTTATAAAACCTTGATTGATTGTGGCAGTACACATTCCTTTATCTCACCAACATGTGCAAAAAGATTAGGAATAGCCACAGTAGAAGCACCTACCCTGCTTGTGGAATTGGCAAATGGTCGTGAGGTAACTTGTACCAGGCAAACTGCTAAGGTGGAATTCTTTCTGGGAGGAAAGAAGACTTCAGTCAAATTTAGAGTCATGAATTTAGGTATCCATGAGTGTCTACTCAGAATGGATTGGCTTAAGCCCACCACGACACCCACATTCACTATGGAAAGGGTCAAGTTTCCTTTTGAAACTCTGAAAGGGCATTAGTCACAACTCAAGGTGAGGCAGGAGTGCCAAGAATCCAATTGGCCAAAGTATCTTGGATCATAAAAGGAGTCAGAAAAGGATTACCCGTTTACTTGATCAAACTCAACAAGTTAGATCAAAAGCAAGAGTCTCATGAAGGACCTTCTTGGCTAAAGGAATACGCTGACATATTCCCTGAAGAGTTGTCCAAACTTCCGCCTCAAAGAGAAGTGGATCATGAGATTAGGTTAGTGCTTGGAGCTGCACCAATTGCAAAGAGACCTTATAGAATGTCCAGACCAGAAGCAATTGAGTTGAAGGAACAACTCAAGCAACTGTTAGATCAGGGTTACATCCGGCCTAGCAATTCACCGTGGGGAGCTCCAGTACTATTCCAGAAAAAGAAAGATGGGACACTTCGACTATGTATTGATTATCGAGGGTTGAATCAATCAATAGTCAAGAACAAGTATCCTATTCCTAGAATAGATATGCTTCTTGATCGTCTTCAGGGCGCAAATATCTTCTCCAAGATTGATCTCAGGTCAGGTTACTATTAGATAAGGATCAAGGAAGATGATATTCCAAAGACGGCCTTCAATACAAGATATGGGCACTTTGAGTTCCTGGTTATGTCATTGGGGCTTACAAATGCACCTGCCACTTTCAATAGATTAATGCATGATATTTTTAGACCATATCCTGATGATTTCGTGCTTGTCTTTTTCGATGACAATTTAGTCTATTCTAAACAGGAAGAAGATCATGAACCTCAACTTCGGATTGTCCTTGAGACAATGAGGTCACATAAGCTGTATGCAAAAATGAAGAAGTGTGCATTCTTTAAGCGTCAGATTGAATATTTGGGATTCATAGTATCATCAGAAGGAATATCAATAGACCCAGTCAAGGTCAGAGATGTGCTTGAATGGCCAATACCAGTATCCGTCAAAGAGATATGTAGCTTTCTTGGATTGACAGGATGGTATAGAGTCTTCATAAAAAACTATGCTTTGATTGCAGCACCTCTTACAGACTTACTAAAGAAGCAGACTTCCATTACATGGTCAACTTCCGAACAAAATAGCTTCGACAAATTGAAGCAAAGTTTGGTATCAGCACCTATTCTAAAACTTCCTGACCTCAATAAGGAGTTCAAGGTAGTAATTGATGCTAGCATTCTTGCCTTGGGGTGTGTACTTATGCAAGAAGGTCATCCAATAGCATACTCTTCAAGGAAATTGAAGAGTCATGAAAAGAATTATGCCACGCATGATCTGGAATTACTAGCTGTCATCCATGCTCTAAAGCTTTGGAGACACTACCTGTTGGGTAACAAGTTTACTCTAGTAACCGATCATAAGAGTCTCAAATGGATTTTTACCCAGAACAAGCTCAACATGAGGCAACGTGGGTGGATTGAAGTGTTGGAGGAATATGATTTTGAAATCAAGTACCGACCAGGGAAGGAGAATGTAGTTGCCGATGCACTCAGTGGCAAGGCATTCCTAAATTCCCTAATCTTGCAGAATCCATCAACGGCCAGATCTCTGGCTACAAAAGTATATATGCCAAACCACCCTATACTTGAACTAGCTAGAGAGGAAGCATGCCATGATTTGGCCTACCAAACAATGCTAAAGGAAATATCTACCAAAGAGAAGAATCAAAAGTTGTAAGCTAAGTATGAGGAGTTTTCCATTGATAATGGACTTGTCTACTACAGAAAAAGGCTGTGTATACCAGCAAGCCAGTCACTTAAGTAGAAGATAATATGGGAAGCTCATGATTCCCCTTTCGGAGGACATCCTGGCTATGCTAAGACTCTTAATGCAGTTAGGAAGAGCTACCATTGGGAGAGGCTCAAAGGTGATGTTCTCAAATATGTCACTAAGTTTTTGTCTTGCCAACGTATCAAAGCCGAACATGTCATGATGCCAGGGAAACTGCAACCGCTTGACATTCCCCAAATGAAATGGAAATTCATCAGTATGGATTTTGTTGTGTGCTTACCCCAAGTCCAAGGTGGATACAATTCCATTATGGTTGTGGTTGACATGCTTACCAAGGTTGCACACCTGATTCTAGTAAAGACAAACTATAAAGCCTCTGACATTGCAAGATTGTTTATCAAGGAGATATTCAAGCTACATGGGTTACCTAGAAGAATCATTAGTGATCGAGATTCTCTCTTCACATCACACTTCTGGAGAGCTATCTTTGAAGCTATTGGAACTCAACTCTGCTTTAGCACCGCCTACCATCCCCAAACGGATGGCCAAACAGAGCAAGTAAATCAAATCATCGAAGATATCTTAGGGCATATTGCTGTCGAGAGCCAAAAAGGTGGATTCAATACTTTCCATTAGTTGAATTTCCCTACAATGCTTCTTACCAGCAGAGCATTCAGATGACCCCTTTTCAGGCATTATATGGTCATGATTGTCGAAGTCCTCTAAAATTTTCTAATCCAACCCTAAGGGTTGAAGCGTCAAGACAAATGTTGGAAGACATGGATGATCAAATAAAGTCAATAAGACAAGACATACAAGCATCCAAGGATAGACAAAAGGCATACGCAGATTTGAAGCATACAGAAAGAGTCTTCGAAGAAGGAGACATGGTCTTCATTCGCGTATGCCCTAAAAAGAGTTCTTTATCCCTAGGAGATTGCAAGAAGCTAAGTCCAAGGTATTGTGGGTCGTAAAAAATCCTCAAATGCCTAGGACCCAATGCTTATAGATTGCAACTCCTTGAGAACCTAAAGGTTCACAATGTATTCCATATCAGCCTATTAAAAAAATATGTACCCAACCGTAACCATGTACTTGATGACCAACAAATTGTAATTCCTAGTCAAGGAATCCTTGAACTAAGGCCGGATGGGATCTTAGATGTTAGGGAGAGACAGTTAAGATCTAGAACCTTGAGAGAATATCTCGTCCAGTGGAAAGATTATCCCGAGGAGGATGCCACTTGGGTAGATGAAGGCACTCTCAACCATCAATATCCCCAGTTTATCTCGAGATGAGGACATCTCGATTCTTCTAAGGGGAGAGAATGTAATATATTAAATAAATAAAAGGGAAAAAAATTTTGCGCTTTCATGGTGGTGCATGTGCTGTGTCGTGACACCACAAGAGCTACGAGGATCGATAGGGAATAGAGGGGAGGGGGGGCCAGCAAGCTCCTCGCTGGAGCTTGCTCAGGGCCCTCTCCATGCATACTGACAGGCAAGGGGGGGGAGGATTCCCTTTCCTCCCCTATATAAAGACGAGAGGGCCGTAGTAGCATACGAGGAGGAGGGAGGATACTAAACTGCTGCCGTGGACGTGCTGTGAGAAGAGGAGAAGGCATCGTGTCACTGCCGAAGGCCATAGAAGGTCTGTCGAGACACCGCCACCGCTGCCGCCCTCGTAGCCGACGGACGACTGGCTACCCCCTCCCCCCACGTCAGTGAAGCTTCTCTAGGAAGCTTCCTAAGGGGGGGCTAATTAAGCCCCCTTTCACCCCCCCCCCCCCCCCCCCCCCTCATAACTCTTTCTTACACAACCCCCTAAGATTTTTTTAAAAATCCCCCATGTCCCCATTACTTCTTTCTTTTTCCCCCCCTAGACCCCAAATCCAAACCATCATCATGGGCCCGGATGTTGTCCCGTGAGGAAGAAGTAGCCCGTGAGGAAGAGTAAAAGAGGGAAAGTAGAGGGAGTGAAAAGAAGGAGTGGAGTAAAAGAGAAAGAGTAGGGAAAAGATAAAGAAAAGAAGGAATGGAGTCAAGGAGGAAGAGTGGGGAAAAGATAAAGAAAAGAAGGAGTGGAGTGAAGGAGAAAGAGTGGGGAAAAGATAAAAGATAAGGAAGGGAAGTAGAGGATAAGGAAGGGAAGTAAAAGATAAGAAAGGGAAGTAGAGAGGAGTGAATGAGAAAGGAGTAGTGTGAAAGAAGTAGAGGGTGAGGAAAAGATAAAGAAGAGTAAGAAAGGAGTAAAAGAGGAAGAGTAGAGAAGCAATAGAGGGAGGTAGAAGGGTAAAAAGGGAGGAAAAAAAGAGGAGTGAAGGAGGAGGAGTAGGGAAGGAGAAGGAAAAAGTAGAGGAGGTGCAAGAAAAGAGAATAATTTCCTTCTATACCTTTCCCCAAGCCAAAGTTCTCCAAGGGTTCTTGTGGTTGCAAAACCACACTCACCCATAAACTTTTTGCCAAGTATAGACCCTATATGACCTTCTTAGGCTTTGTAAATCTTTTCCTCTCTGAAGAATCTAAGAATCTAAAGGTCTTATCATTCCTTTTCATGATCAACCGTTTTAACAACACCTTGCCTCGAAAGAGAGACGGTGAAATTCCAGAAGAAAGAGTAAAAGCTACCTTCACATTCAAACTACGATGCCGCCTAAGAAAGTCCAAGGAGTAGCTACTGGAGGTTCATCTCCCGGTATCCATGTGGATATCTCACCCCAAAACCAGGTTTTTCTTCTTGCCTTTAATTTGATTTTAAGTCAATCATGCAAAGAGAAATTGTTAGGGATAGGATATATTTGTCCGAGTTATTTGTAATGAAGGAGTTTAGCTTATTTGAATGAATGATAATGTATAGAACATAGTTTCCTTCAAATAGCATCATGCATTATAAATTACGAGCAAGATTATCTATTTACTATAGTAGTATATTTCAGTTAAATCCTGAAGGTATAGAAATTGTATCTTGCACCATTAGTCCTATTCCTTTTTGCAACAAATCATTGTAAATGATAAAATTCATGAAAGGTTCCTTTCATTGCTCAAATTACTAGGAAGTCATCATTGCTAATTGCACATCTTAGCAAGGGAAATGATTGTTAATTGCATGAGTTCGTCTGCAAGGAAAAAAGGAAGATTAAATTGAATTGTACCGACTGAAAAATCAATTGTCACAAGGATAACAAAACCGTGATGAGGTGATCAATATTACCTTCCAAAAGAAAACCAAATCAATCTAAACTTAGAAATACCATGCCTGCAAAAATATGTCTTGGAAATGATTTAAAGACCAAAGAAACAGTCATACCTTAAGCACTTGACTACTTTCCTTATTGTAGGGTCAATAAATTCGTAAAGATAAAGAACTAGGGTTTGTCCCTGAGGTTCTTAAAAAGAAACCCTAGGTTCAACATACGTCAGCTTAAAGAAACCTTAACGGATTATTTCAACGTAGGACGTGCGCAGCAAGTTTGAAGTCATGTAGTCTTGTGACTGGTTCACAAGACGAAAGGGTAAATAACCTCAACAAGGATGGCAGATCCTTACGTAAGTTATCTTGCAAAAGGACGTATTCGTGAATATCCTTCTAAATAAGGAAAGTTATAAACCCGAAACTAAAGTATCTAATGAACTTTAGGGTTGACCAAGTTGGGTTAATAAGGTACACCCTAATCCGGACTATAAAGGATCTCGCCAAGTTACAAGACACCTTGGGAACGAGTGCTAATACACTCAAAAGGAAAGAATAATTCCTTAGCAGTTTGCCAAACAACACGGTTGTTTATTGGAAATGTTTGTGCTTGCTAGAGATTTTAGAGCACTGTTTGAATTATGAATTACAAATTAAATGAATACCTATACTTCATGTTAAAGGCATGAAGGGAGAGGCAGTTTTAGTTACCCCCGACTGCCTGCCTAACCCTAACCAAGGGGGTTGTTTACCGCGCTGGGAACCTGGACTGAACCCGCCAGGAGAGGTCTCTCCGTTGAGCTCTACTTGGAGCAGGAGGTTGCTTGGGTGCCAGGGGGTCTCTGGCCGTAAATCCCTTGCCTTTCGGGTCCTACACAAGAGGCTAACGTCACTCGGGATTGAATCTCGAGGCCCGCATACTAGTCTATGGGCAGAAGCTTGGAATAGTGATCACTGTGGATTACTGGATAGCCTTCGGGCAGATTATGGACAAGCCTACGGGCGGAACACTTGTATTTCAAAGATAACAATGATGATATGTTAATAAAGAACTTGTTTGATATTGTTTTTCTATGTCACGTGATAAGATTACGTGAAGGAACCAATGTTTAAGGGATTAATTAAAGAAGCTGGTTGTTACATGTCAAACTAATGTGTTAGGTAATTACATAACTAAAACAAACCGAGGAAAGTGCGGAGGATGAGCCATAGGTCCGTCCTGCGGTTGGGTGGTCCCGGTTAGCCGTGAACTTTTCTCAAAGAACAGCGGGATGATCGTCAAAGAAAACGAATAAGGAAAGCGATGACCTAGACTTATGTCTTAACTGATTTACACTGTTTTAGGGAAACGGAATGGGACTATGCCTTATGGCAGAGAGGTTGAGCTTTGCATCCCTCTCGTTTTCCATTCTCCTTGAACCAAGTGCAGCATGAATCCGCTTCGGACTTGGCGTTTCTGCATAAAGTAGTTCGCTTGGGTCCGATGCTAGTTGCTGCTAGGTGATGACCAATCAAGAAAACGCTAATTCCGGTCGATCCTAAGTGGGAAGGGCCATGATACTTCCACTACGTGGCAGACACAAGAAGACCTAGATCGCAAGTTCCGTATCATTCCATGGGAGTGCCAGGCTGAGCTTTCTAGACATCCTTTCCGATGGACTGCTAAGACGTGTCCTGGATGATGTTAGTGGACATGTTACAGAGAAAGATAGAAAATTGAAGTATCAGGCTAAGTTGAAGGGGGGAGTTGAGCCAATACAGGTTTTACCAACCATGCCAAGGTCTAGAGAAATAACAGAGGCCCCACCGGAACCGGAGATGCCACAATAAGAGCTCCTACAACGCATTACTAATCAACCTAAAAGCCTTTCGTTAAATTTGGTGCAAGGAGTACGGCAAGGCAATCGAGGTCCAAGGAGACAAGAAAGAGAGTATGTTTGTCATAATTGTGGGGAGACTGGCCATGGTATGTACTTTTGCCCTCATACTAGGCGTTTTGCAATGAATGGGTTCCAACAAAGGAGGGGACAACAAGTAACACCACCTAGGGAGAGGTTTGTTCAACCGAATCCAGGGCCTCCACCGCCGGTTCAAGTTCTCCAGCATCCTCGATCACTTGCAAAGGTGCCGCCCTTGCCTTTCCAGCTGCTAGAGAATCATGATGTCAAGATGATTAGTTTGGATAAGAGTGATGTCAAAGGGAAGGCCAAAGTAGTAGAGGTTGAAACAATGCATGTGAAGAAAGCCCCTAGAATTGAAAGAATGGAGCCTACACTACCAGAGGAGGTTGAAAATATGGAAGAGGAGGCAGAGTCTTCAAAGGCTCCAAAGACACGTAGGAGTAAAAAGATGAGGGCTCGCTCACGCCGACACATTGAGCCAGATGATTTTTCCGTGGGTAAAGGTACTAGAGCTTATGATTTGCTTGCTGATGTGAGGGATCAAGGGCCAAAAATTTCATGGCCACAATTACTACATCTATCTCCAATAGTGCGGCGACAATGGTCAAAGATGGTAAGCATTAGACCCATGAAAAATAGACATGTGAATGCAATCCAAGCTAGAAAGATGAAAGATATTGTGCCTCTAATGGAAGCCGAAATCAATGGGCAAAGAGTGTCAAAGACATATGTGGATGGAGGTGTAGAGATTTGTGTCATGATGGAAAAGTTGATGCATCGTTTGGGATTAGAGGTAAAAGAAACTACTAAATTTGGGGCCAAAATGGCTAACAATGTAGTAGTAAATTGTTTGGGAGTTATAAAGAAAGTCAAGGTAAAGGTGTATGGAGTGCCATTGGAGCTTGACATGTATGTGATGCGAGTGAAGGGGTTTGTCTATCCACTCATTCTCGGGTGACCATGGCTAATGAGAATGAAAGCGGAACAAGATTGGATGACAGGGGCTTTAGAGCTAAGGCGACAAAAAGGGCTGCAGAAAAAATGGAAGAGCAATATCTACAACATGAAGGAGGGCTGACAGGAGGATCTTGTGTTAGAGACTACACAAATGAATGGAGTTCCAGTGAGGGTTGGTCATCTATGACAGAGGGAGAGTCTTCTAATGAGGAAGAAGAAAACTCTCTAGAAGTGATGGGGACATTAAAAGGGTCTTCTAGTAGTGAAATTCCATAGCAGCTTCCAAAGGTCGAGAAGGAGGGGTTAGAAACTTTTTTGGCTAAGGATCTATCAGTTGAGGAGAAGGCAGCCTTCATGGAAGTGGTGATAAAACACTCTGCACTTTTTATTTCTAATTATGAACACATCATAGATGTGATAGCAGTACAACATCACATTAATCTAAAAGAGGGAGCACGGCCAGTGGTGCAGCAACTACGATGGTTGGAAGTAGTTCAACAAAACGCTCTACTCGTTAAGATGCCTCAACTTTTGAAGGCAGGTTTCATCTATCCAATAGGGGACTCAGAGTGGGTTTCACCTGTAGTGGTAACACTCAAGAAGAATGGAAAATGGAGGATTTGTGTGGATTACAAGCCGCTAAATGATGCAACAAAGAGAGATCACTTTCCTCTTCCCTTTGAAGATAAAATACTCAACGAGGTGGTCGGACATGAGAGATACACTGTTTGTGATGGGTATTCAGGTTATTTCTAGATCCGAATAGCTGAGTAGGATCAACAGAAGACCACCTTCATTATGCCTTGGGGTTGTTTTTTTAATTAACTAATGCCATTTGGATTAACAAATGCCCCAGCTACCTTCCATCGATTCATGAATTATGTCTTCCAGCCATATTTTGGAAAATCCATCAGGGTCTTTATTGATGATTTTTGTATTTATAGTTCTAAGGCTCTACATCTAGGGAAGGTGGATGAAGCTTTCAACCGCCTCACACAAATGGGGGGCAGTTAAACCATGAGAAGTGTCGCATTAGTGCAAGCAGTGTAACTTTGTTAGGGCATGTCGTAAGTGAGAGGGGCATTGAAGCAGATCCAAACAAAGTTAAGGCCCTATTGGCGGTGCCATCACCATCTTCTATGAAGATACTAACCTCTTTCATTCAGAAGGTGCAATATATGGGACAGTTCATTCATCTCCTCTCCCAATTAGTATTTTCACTACAACCATTAACCCACTCTGCGGAGCTATTGTGGAGTGACGAAAGTGAAAGGTGCTTTCATGAGGTGAAGAAGGATCTTAGCACCCTTCCTATAATTTTACAGTGTTGCTGGGATAAAGAGTTTTTTGTCAACCCGAGTTTTGGGGAAGATGCTCTAGGGACAGCACTAATACAAAAGGATGCTAAAACTGGCCTAATGAGACCGGTTTACTTTTCTAGCAGAGTAATGACAACATCAGAACGAGGGTACAAGATGGTGGAGGTGATGGTTTTGTCTCTAATGTTTGCTGTAAGAAAGTTTCATCCTTATCTTCTCCCTAGGCCGTTCACAATGATCATGACAGAAGAGCATTTTCCCTATGCCTTACAGCACATGGATATTTCAGCCAGAATCGCTAAGTGGGTGATACAACTCCAAGAGTTTGACTACCCTTCAAGGTGGAGGATTCTACTCGAGCTTGCCTAGCTGATTTGTTGACCCGTAGATACCATCAAAAGAAGGAAAGGGAGAAGGGAAAGGTAAAAGAGGAGACACCTCGCCTTGAGGAGCCGCCACGGGTGGAGAATGCCCATGCCCTCTACTTTGATGGGGCCTACAAGCGTATTAAAGATAGAGTGGCAGTACGAATAGTAGTGTTCAATCCTGAAGGTGACAAACTTTATGGAGAAGGTATCAGCTTGGAGGATGTCCATTCTAACAATGAGACAGAATATCAAGCCTTGCTTTTAGGTTTGAAGTGGTGTCTCTCACATGGTGTCACTCGACTTAATGTTTTTGGGAATTCTATGCTAATTGTTAAGCAAATGAAAGGAATCTGAGCTTGTAAAAATAATAACTTAGCAATGAAAATGAGAGAAGCTAAAACTCTCATGCATTAGGGCCAAAAACGCTTCAAAAAATGCACTTTTGTTAATCACGGGATTAAGGAAAGGGCCAAAGAGAGTTCACCACGTGTGCAAGAATATGGTATTCTTGTCTCCTCTTTTTTAGAGATAGTGGAGTCCATTTCGTGATTCTCTCTTATTTTTTAGCCAAAACCCCTAAAGTCTGACATGTTTTGGAGTCCCAAAGACGTTATTTACTTACAAATCTAACAAAATACATGACAGAGATGTGATGAAATTAATAATGAGTTTTTTGAAAGTCGGGAGATCTTTCAATATTGTTTTTGGCGCCCAATACATACTCATTTGGGTTCTTGGCACTACTTTTTAGTTCATTCACCCCTCTTTGAGCTTCTTTCTCTGCGCTTTCTTTCTTTTCATGGCTTCCTCCAGGCGGCCTTCTCGTTTAATACACTCTTGCACAGTCTATAGCCAGGGAGTAGATGGAAATTTTGAGCCCAAAACCTTTGCTGTAAACGATTGGGTTACCATGCTGCCTTCTTGCAAGGGCTCTCATAAGGTGAAAAGAAGAAAACGAGAAGATATAAAACATCACTGGAAGGGGCGTATCATTGCCTTCAAAATTATGCCCGAAGGCTGGTTTGTCAAGGTGCAACATGTTTACATGGGCAAGGATATGCACTTGCCTCCAAACGAACGTGTTCCCCAACAAACACATTGTAAGTTATAAGTTGAATAACGTATATAATTCTTTTCCATTTATGCAAGTTCTAACAAACGGTTCGTCATTGTAGATATCTTTCCGTCAACAAGTATTGAATGGCAACCTGTGGAAAGCCTAAGTGGGACTTTCCATGCCATTCATAAGGTATTAGCAGACATTATTTATGCCGATCAAACTGTGTCTTTTTATAGTGAATGCAAGGTTTTTATATATTATGCACAGTATGTGGTTCCCTCTAAAGCGGATAGGTATGGGAATATTGAAGATTTGCCATTGCCAAGTCTTTCATCTCTAAATTGGGAGATTCCTGACAAGGTAACGGTGCAAAGTTTCAAATTCAAAATATCTCAAGATATTAAAAAGTCCGTGACAGCTGGAAGGATCTCAAGAAGAATACGTTTATCATGGTTTGTACCCCTCCATATCTTCGTGGCTTGCTTCAAAACAGCAAATTTACAAAGAACGAAGGTATCCTGGCTAAGTAGAAACTTTTCGGAAGAGGATTTGGACAACACTATAGGGACGCATTGGAAATCTAGAGAGTGCGATCATAAGGGTGATATCTTGAGGTGCAGTGCATGCCCTCAATCCTTGGCTTTGGCTTACAGTATCCCTCGCCAAACTCTTGCTTTGGGCTTTGATTACAGGAGATACAAACTAAGATTGGGTATTTGGGTTCCCTTGGATTCCGATATAAATTACACACCATATAAACTTGCGGTGCACGTTTTGCCGCATGAAGAAGTAAAGAAGGTGAATGTTACTTCCAATTGGAGTCTGAAAGATGTGAGGGATACCTTGGAATTGCTAGACAATACATCCCCTAGATATAAGTTCAAAGTGAATGGTGTAACAATTGGTAAAAGAGCCGAGCGCTCTTTCTTTTGTACGAGTTGTTTGTCTCCCACAATTGTGAGTTTTGAGCCTTAAGAATGAAAAACTTGGCAGGAATTTATCTTAATAGACTATCCTTAAGATATTTTTTAATGGGAACTCATAAGGAAGCAAGTTGCCTTTCGAATGTGTATAAATAAAATGTACATTACATTCGATTTACAAGTGAAATTTTTCATTACACAATGAGGTGCAAAAATTGCATAAAAATGTACAAAGCCAAAATAATAAGGCTCGTGTATGCTTATGTTTGCTATTTTCATTCTTTATCGATTTCTTCAAAGATATTTTTTCTCACAGGGCCTTTCTTTGATTGTTGAAAAAATTTCACCTTTACAGGTAGTCTCTTTTCTTGGGGCTTAAGAGGGGATGGATCAAATTTAAGAGGAGAGAGCATTGGCATTCCTTTTTTCTTAGACTCTGCAGCAGTGGTCCCATTGCCTTTGCCCTTGCCTTTACCATTGCCATTGTCCTTACCCTTTCCCTTGACCTTTCCCTTGCTTGTGCCCTTGGCCATTGAAGTTTTGGGAGGAAGAGGGGAGTCAGGATCATACGGTGTCATTGCCTTGTCCAGAATCAGCTCGATGCATCTCTCCCTTATCCACCAAACATATGATTCGGGATAGTCCTTACACTGTAAGAATAAATGTTATAAGTCAGTGAAAAGAAATCATGATAAGGGTTGCACAAACATCAAATGAAATTAACTTACATTCACTCCTTCTATTTGTAACAACTTTGAATCCACTATTCTGCAAATGTTTGAGATTACTCTCCATCCACAAGAATGCGCATCGCTTTGCAATGGAACTTCTTGTAGAAGAAAAGTATAGGGCCTTTGAGGATCAGCAAGATCCTCGTATGTTGTATCCAAAAATGTAGAAACGAGTCTACCAGCACTGCAAAAGGAAGCTTTATAAGTTCAAAATATTCTTTATAAATAAAATCAAAGTAAGTAATTTTCTTTCAACATACATTCGTGCTTGACCATGAACACCGCTGAGAGAATTCATAAAGATAATTTCCCTTGAAAGACAATTAATGTAGATGAGACTCCAATGCCCTCTGCAAATTCATAAAAGAGGTGAGTAGAAGGGTGAAAGCAAATGAATATAAATTTTCCTCTACAGAAAAAGAAAAATACATTTCTACATAATGGAAAAAGATGTGGTAATTTGTCACACTATCGAAGCTACGAAAAAATGGTGAAATATTAGAACCAGATTTTGCAAAAAGTTCCACAGAGAGAAGTGGATCAACAATGTATATGGTTCTTCGGATATCGAGAGTGAGCGAGGAGACAAATGCCCTGCAGACAATAGCAAAAGCTATTCAATACAAATTTCATCCAAAATATACTTGAACCAAAAAGACTTAACTTGAGCAAAAAAATATATATATAAACCTTACCTTATGCAACAAAAAACCACGGAGTCAGATAGTTGAACATCCCTTTTTTCCAACATGGGCTTGTCCTCGGGAGATATACTAAGATATTCCTCCTCAGGTTCTGCAGACACATTCACAAGAATCTGCCCATACACTTTGCCCATCCTCTCGCTGTTGACGGGAGCAAGTAATGCGGCTTTCCTCTTGTAAACATCGTCTTCAGTTTCAAGCACCTCCTGATTTTTTTCACTCAAGAAAGCCTCCTGCTGGGTGGCACCCCTTGTAGGGTAAAGGTGAGTAACATCCTCAACATTTAGCTTTTTCTTTTTCCTGGACAATTTTGGGGGAATGTTAAGGATTTCAAAGGCTTTTTTATCATTGGATGGCAAGGGCCTCAGCACTTTGTCAAACCTATACCTGACTCTGCTGATGATGCTGAAATCTTTATTCATAAGGGTGATCCTATGAGCATGGGTGGCAGCAATGTAAGCGTCGTTCATGAAATCAATAACAAAATCTTCTGCGGCCTCTTGCAGGGCAAGAATGGCTGAGAGTTGCCACTTCTTATTTAGACCAGAGACAGTTGCCACTTGAGACAATCTATCAGAGATCTCTTTAACGACCCTTATAAAAGCAGCTTTTGGAATGACATGCTGTGTAGCTCTCTGGGCTTTCCTTATCTCACTGAAACATCTCTGCATATAGAAAAACCTGGACTTCCTCTTTCTCTTTTGTGGCTTGGGAGGTTCAGTAGCTTCAACAGATGTAGCCTCAGGTGCCATTGTAGGGAATGAGTCTTTCACAGGGCAAGAATCACCCTTTGCTTCCTCAACTTCAGGAGAAGAAACATTTATAGATGTAAGGCCAACACCAGGTGTAGGGGGGATTTCTGTTGTAAAATGCTCTGAGGCCTGTGATGGACCAGCTTCAATAAACTTGGAAGAGGGCTCCTCCTCAAATTCATCAAATTTTAACTTTCTTTTACCCCCACTGTCCTTCCCATCCAGATACACTCTTCTTGCAGTTTGCTTTGTCCTTGCCATCCAGAAATGCAAAAATAACAACCAGAAGGACAATTCCAGAAATAGTAAATCAAACAGGCTAATTGGCGTGAAAAGGGACGAAATGGGCAATTCCGATACGGCGCGATATGAACAAAACAAGCACAATGGAATAGCGCCCTCGCTCCGTATTGGACACCAGAATGCCAATACGGCGCGATTCGGAGAAAACTAAGACTGCGTAATGACGCCCTCACTCCGTATTGGCAATGCCACAAGGGTGAGACCGAACTGCTGATGCGGCGCGATATGGAGCAAACGAACACAGCGTATGGACGCCCTCGCTGCGTATTGGCAGTGACAAAAGCGGAATGTCAATAGACTTGGTCCGTATTGGTGAGACCAAACTGCTGATACGGCGCGATATGGAGGAAACGAGAACAGCGTTCGGACGCCCTCGCTCCGTATCGGCACACCTCTTTTTTACTAGCGAATAAAGAACCGATACAACGCGAGAGTAAAGAAACGGAGAAGAAGCAAGTCTTGTATCGCACCGTATCGGTAAGCAAGGCGGGAAGAGCTCGAGAAATGAAAAGTGTACACGTAGGAAAAATCACCACTTATATACCCACGTCAATCATGATACGTGTCGGACACGTGTCCGACGCTAATTGTGCCACGTATCTGCATTTATGGTCCGTGTGCTACGTGTCCCGGTCCACTTCTTTGCCACGTGGTTATCGGCCACGTGTTGGCCAACGGCTACTGCCACGTGTCGGAAACCAACGGATACTGCCAGGTGGCATAATTCTGTGCCTACATAAGGGTGTGTTCCTTATCCGTAAGTTTTTTTTTTGGGTTTTTCGGGAGCTCTGTTTGTATTGCTAATACGGCGCGAGGGCGACTGTTTGCCTTCTTCGCTTTTCTCTCTTCGCGTCGTTTTGGAGGTTCTGCAGAGTCTTCTTTCAGCTCTCCTCTCAAGCTCATTCTGCCCAAGCTCGTGTGACCACCGTTGTGGTGTTCGCGCTTCTTACTAGAATCACCGATACGGCGCGAGGGGGCCTATCCGTCTAATTCATTTCTCTCTTATCGCGTCGTATCGGCAAAAGTTGTAAACATGTCTGAACCCATAGAATTCCTAGGATCCAAGGTTTCTCCAGGAACTGGTAAAAGAAAAAGGCTTTCAAAAGGCTCAAGGGCATCAACATGTGATTCTTTTTCCTCTCCATCCTCTGCCACCAGTGTGAGAAGGCCAAGTACATCTCCAGGGAAGCGAACGTCGGTAGTGAGAGGTCAAGGAGTATCAGAGCTCACTGATATCACTCCATCAGAGAGGCTACTTGATTTTATGCTTCAGAATGGAATGGATCTCTCATTCTATGGAGTTGTGAAAAATGTGTTTAATCCTGATTGGGAACTTGACAAAGTTCTGAAATCTTGTGAAAAATATATTGTGGATGACTTTTTGGAGTTTAAAAATCTTGCAGGTCCTTCTGTTGAAGTTGGCACAATTGAATATGTCCATGTTCCCATTGGGTCAACAGGAAATGAGAAGTCAATATTTACTAAAAAGTGCAGGGCCCACTCTTTGGAGAGGTTTTATTCAAGAGACATATTTTGCTGCACTCATTCCAAAAACTGCAAGATGATGAGAAAATTTGATGCTTTTATTGTTTTCAGCCTTGTCAAATACCCTATGATAGCTGAGGAGCAGCAGTTGGAAGGAGCAAAGTCTGCCAGCTTTTGCATGTTAGATGATCTGGTAGATGAAAAGGAAACAGAGGAGGTTGTAGATACAGATTTTGAGGCTTCTATTGCTGAGAATTTGGATGTTGCTCATTTCAAAGCTGAGACTATCATTGAGGAGAGCCAAGGAGATACAAACCCTCAACCTGATGAGAGTTCTCACCATTTCGTTCCTTCCCTACCATGTATACCTTTCAAGGACAAGGAGTACATTTTACTATCAGATATTCAAAAACTTTTTAATCTCAGGGAAGATTATTGTCTTGCAATTATTGCAGAGGCTTCTGATGCTGCAAATGGGATAATTGACATAGAAAATGAATCAAAGGAAGAGATTCTGAAACTTGATAAAGAAACTCTAGATGATAAGTTTATTGATGCTGGTGAGGCCCTCTCTCTTTGTTTTGAGAAGGCCAAAGAAGCTGAGAAAGAGTTGAGTATTACTGATGAGGACTTCGATCGCATTCAAAGTGAACTCGGGATTTCCAATTTTGGAAGAGAGGAGCCTGAATATGTTAAAGAATTGACTAACACCAATGAGACAGCATCATCAATTAATTTATGGAATCCATTTAAATTGGAGTACGATGAAAATCAAGTGGTAAGATAATTTTGAATTTGCGTTTACACATTGGTAGGTTTACATTTCATGCTCATTCAGTATGGGTTTTATTTGCAGTTGGAGATTGCTAATACAGATAACTTCTTGGGGCGTGGCAAAGGATCGAGAGCTGCTAGTAACACCACCAAAGACATTACACTCGGCCACTACTTGGCTAGGATTGACCCCGATTCCTTTTTTGTACTTCATAGTAGTTTATCAGAGGATGCAGCATGGCCGATACTTTGTATTAAAGCTATTACAAGGCTTCTAGGTTTCTCAGGATTACAATATAATGCCCACAAAGTAATGTTTTTGGAAAAGACTGCAGCAATTAGGATTTTTGGCTACGGTCCAGGTTACTATGCTTCTAGAGCAAGATACTTTTTGGCGTTTTCATCCTACGCCTTAGCTGCAGACCGAACTAATGTAAAATCTATAGCTAGCTACAAGAGAAAAAAATTTCTACGATATAGAGGAAAGATTCCTGAGGAGGAAGAGAATGTGAGAGTTTTGGAAAACTAGCTTTGTATATATTCTTTCTTATATATAGAAGTGCGATTGCTCATGTGTCATTGTCGTCTTTTATTTGCATTCTTTGAAGTTGTCGTCGAAAAAACCAGTTGAATAGCTCCTCCAAAGCATTGCTTTTTGTAACTCCTCCCCCATGCCTTGTGCTTCGAAAATAACTTGTGCGTGCTTGATAGTGGGATTTTTCCATGCCTTGGTTGCTATAAGTTGCTAAGGAGCCATGCTCCTCCACAAAGAAAGGTCCATGAATATGAAGAATATGCTGCAATACAAAGTAACACAAATTTTATAGCAATTGAAAAACCTATCAAAATAAGCCCATATTAAATAATTATTACTTTACCGGATAAAAAGTGATATCTTTTTCTCCCCATGCCTCTTTTATCGCCTGAACAAGCTTTGTGATTGATCTTTTGAACTCTTCCGCATATGTATATGTTGTCTTATGTTGCCTGAGGAGTTTCAGAAAAACATCAAGGTGTATCCAGACCTCCATTCTAAGAAACGCAAGCCTCGGCGTGCTTGCAACATTTGTTGTGATCTCACATAACTCTCTCCAACACTCCCAAGCCGCATTCACCTGCCTTCCTGAATGGTTTCCTAAGAATCGTCTAGCTTTTGAGCCTCCCATAGAGACATTGGCCAAGATATCTCTTGTTTTTCCTGAAAGTATTGAATCCTTTCTCAAGTGAACTTGGCCCCCATGAAATCCCATTTTCGATAGCAATGCCTCGCATTTATCAATACACTCATCTGATAAAGATAATGGCTTAATGGAATATGCATAGTCAAGATGCAACCTGAGAAGCTTATCGATTATTCTAATCTCTGCATGCAAAGTATAAATATGAACATTCTTAAGAGAGATGGAAAGAATGGGATCCCAGATGTCTTCTATGTTTTTAAATTTACTCAAATCTATAGAGTCTCTATTTGGGGCTCTTCTTACTGGTCGCAAACTACTCCAATCTTTGGATCCAATACTTTCCATGCAATAAATGCAAGGATATTTTGCATTTGCACCATTACATATTCCAAGCATACATTTGCTAGTTTTCAAATCAGCACTCATATGCCATTCCACATTAAATTTACCAACCCCATCAACTACCAACATTTCGCCTTCACTTTGAGACTTAATGATATTTGGAATACCTGTATGGTTGAACAACCATTTCAACGTTTGATGATTTTCAATTGGTACCTGGGCTGCACCAATCCACCAAATCTCCATCTCGGATTGGATCTTATGCAATGGAGCTTTGCCCTCGCCATTGCCATGGTCCAATGGCATGTTCATGAGGCAAATGCTAATTCTTTCCATCTTCTGTCCCTTTTGAATCTGTGCTTCATCCAACTTCAAGGCAAACTTTGGAACACCATAACTTTCTTCTACTGTGATTTTATACATGTGAACCATTCCAATTTGCACCTTTTTTAGATCAACCCATATATTGTTAAACTCATTGTAATAAAAAATTGCCTGTTTTTTTTGTTTTTCATAGGACATAGACCTTTCGATGTGAATGTAATGTCCAAAAACATGTGGAATCTTGCAATTCATGGAAATTCTTGCAGTCAAAACTGCAAGGGCTTGGGGCAATCCAAATGTAATTACCCTATTGCATTTAAGATTTTTAAACCATAATCCAGAGATAGCACGATAACCTTTTCGACTTATACCCACAGTATCACATGTCTCTACGATTTCATTTGCTTTCACTGTGCCTTTTAAATCCTTCACTAACTCTCTCAGAGTTGGACCTCTCAAATCCACATTTTCTGGTGACTTAAGAATCCTCAAAATGTCTTTCTTATTCATGGTTTCCTTCAAAAGTTTGATTCTTTCCTCATTCTCTCGGATATTTATGCCTAGTATGTTAGAGACATATTTCTTTGTAAGATTTAGTCTCATTTTCTTTGCTCTCTCACACAAGCTGGTTATATTTTTTAATGGTCTCTTCCTCTCTCTAAATCCTACTGGAGTTTCTCTCAAGCGTGTTAGCTTATCCTGCAATGAGTTGTTAACATTTTTCAAAATATCAATCTGACTTGTCAACTCTAAAATATTTGTTTGTGTAGTTTCTAGTGCTTTTTTCATTTCGTGCACTTGAGCTATATATGTGTAAGATGCAGAGTATAACCTCATACAGTAGCCAAGCATTCCATTGTAACCTTCTCCAGCATATCTTATATAGTCATGGACATTCAAAAAAGGAGGTGGTTTACCTGTAGAAGGATCCCTGGGATAGATATTTCCATCCACCCACAAATCTATATGCTTCATTCCTTGTGTTCGCAACCTGTTGGCTTCAATCTCATCTATCAATACTCGATGATGTATACTTCTCAAAGATTTGTAAGTCGGATCTAGCTGAATGGATAGCTTGTATTTACGTGTGCTTGCGCTTGTGTTATTTGAAGTAGTATTGCTAGACATTCTAGCAAATGAACCGAGCAAGAATCTCACAGTGGTAGGAAGCAAGTGCAACAAAAGGAATGGTAAAAGAGAATAGTGTATAAAAAGAAAATGCGGGAGCAAACAAATGCGAAGTTCGTACGAAAATCTCGAAAATACAAAATCTCTCGAGTTCCAAGACAATAAACGGCCGAAAAGGTGACCCCTGACCTGGATTAAAAGATGAGGGCAATTAATGGCCGGCCTCTTCAATGAGCCAAATATTCTCTCATTAATTACATCTGGACAACCAAATTTAGAGGTTTTATTCTTCCTAAACCTCAACTAATTAGCAACTTAATCACTTTCTTACAAGTGCCATTTTTAAAGCGTTTTTGGCCCTAATGGAGAAAGCTACAGAAAGCCCAAATATATTTTATGCCAAGGCGCACAAATGGCGATGCAAATGCTCTGAAAAATTGAAAGAGGTAATGGTGGGCATCATTGCAGTAAAGCTTCCCTTGTTTCAGGGTAAGTTTCAACTACAAGATGTGCTTTATTTTCTTGAGCATGGTGAGGCACCTACACATATGAGTAAGAGTGAGAAAAGGTGGTTGGCTACTAAGGCCACTAAATACCGCTTGATAAATTATGTGTTGTATTACAGAGGAAAGAATGTAGTGCTTAAAAGGGTGCCAACAACAAAGGAGATTATGGATGTGATTAAGAGTTGCCATGAGGGGGTTTCTGGCAGACATTTTGCTCAAGAAATAACCAGCAGGAAGATTCTCCATGATGGTTTTGTGTATCCTATTCTACATCGAGATGTGCAACATTGGTGCTGCACTTGTGACAATTGCCAAAATTCTGGACCGAGGAAGCTACTGCATGAGGAACAAAATCCCATAACTACATATGGCCCATTTGAGAAATGGGGGATTGATGCAATAGGGCCACTCCCACGAACTCAGTCTCGCAAGGAATACATCATAATGGGTGTGGACTACATGACGAGGTGGGTAGAGGCTTCAGCAACTACTAGGATCACAGCCCAAGGAGTGGAAAAATTTGTGTTTGAAAATATTTATTGGAGATTTGGCACACCTTTGGAAATTATCTGTGATCGGGGTCCTAGTTTCAGGGCCAACCTAGTGGGGGAGCTAATGAAAAGGCTAAAGATCAAGCTCATGCATTCTACTCCCAATAACCCACAATGTAATGGTTTGGTCGAAAAAGTAAATGGACTGATTTGTAAGATAATTACCAAGCAAGTACACATGCACCCCAAGCACTGGGATAAAAAATTTAGTGCAGCTGTTTGGGCCTACAGGACTTCATTCAGAACCTCACTTGGCTATACTCCATTTCACCTCGTCTATGGCCAAGAGGCTTTGCTTCCTATAGAGATGGAACTGGCCACTTTACGTGTTTTAGTAGCCAATCGAGAGAAGAATCAAGATAATAAGTTAGAGGAAAGGATCTTGGATCTAGAGAGGCTAGAGTTAGACAGAGAAGTAGCAGTCCAACACTATTTCATGCAGGCTGAAGAGAGGAGGAAGACATGTAATAAGAAGTTGGCTAGCAAACACATAAGGGAATGATCACTTTTGCTACGCTATGATAACCGCTTTGATAATAGAAAGGATTCTAAACTTGTGTTCAAGTGGGAAGGGCCATTCATGGTCATAAGGAGATATCCAAATGGCAACTTTGAGCTAGGTGACATGGATGGGAAGGTTGACAAGACAAGGGTAAATGGATGGTGGATTGAAGCCTTATTTTCAAAGAAATATGAATACTTTTGAGTAGTCATTCAATGAAGAGCCACCAATGAGGGGGTGCAGTCCTAATTGCTCTATTGGACCATCATTATCAAGCTAGGGGCATGAATGCCCCTAGCCTAAGGGGAAAGCTAATGATCCGGGTTTTTTACAAACCGGATTTCTACCACAAAATTTGGCCAAAACCCCTATCAAGAGCTTTACCATATCACTTTGGGTTTACTCTTCAAGCACTAGGTATGCTACATTGCTTCTTGATTATGATAACTCTAGCAAATGGGGGGAACAAGTTCTTAGGAGGAATGTCAATGTAAATGGTAAAATGAATGGTTATCTTAGTGAAGATGAAAATGGATTACACCTAGGAGTTGAGTGAGTGCATAGATTTTTCAAAGGACTAGTCTCCAACTACACATGGGTTCCACCTGCATCACTGAGATTTTGAATCTATCACCATCATTAGAGGACACCTCACCCTAGCACACAAGTGAATATCCACATCATGGTGTCATTTGGATCTTACACAAAAGCTTATAAGCATGCACCCTTCTGTCACATGCTTATATGTAGTTATATATATATGGGAGACTAAAGTCAAAGTAGCATTTGGAAGCCATTTTTTATAATCTCAATAACCCTCAAGAAAAAGCAAATTTCAAGAAAATTCCCACGTAGCCCAATTGGTTTCGACCTGGTCTACAAAGTTGCAGAAGAAATGTTTTTCAGATTCTTCACGGATTTGAAGTTACGAAGGTGTAGACTACTGGCTACATACAATTTGCTTCTCTCTTTCACTGCACCAACTTTCCATTCTATCCTTCTTGTAAATATATTATAATAATGTGCTTTGGGAACCCATCTCTTGTAATCTAGCTCCCTTTTGCTATTTTGTCTACCACCACCCTTGGCTTCTTGCATGGTGACCAAGGTGGAGACTTATCCCATCCACTATTCTCCATATTTTCAAATATGCCATACATTATCTAGGATTATGTTAATCAAGAAAATTAGCTTAATCTAATTCCTCATGGAGGCTATATAAAGAGCCCATGGAGAATGAAGAGCGGGGAGAATGACAATAACAAGCACATGAGAGCACTCTAGAATACCCTCATGCTAGTCCATCTCTTTGACGTAAGCTATGAGTAAGTTCTTTTATTATGTAGCATAATGGCAAGCTTCCTCTACCTCTTCTCCTCTTGTCTCCCTCTCTTCTCATCTTCTCATTCCATGAATACATAAAGCTTCCTCTACCTCTTCTCCTAATGGCAACCTTTCTCTACCTCTTCTCCTCTTGTCTCCCTCCCCTCTCATCTCTCTCTCTCTCATATTCTAATAGGATGTCTAGTACATATATTCTCTCTTGAAAATTTGTGTCTTGATTCTTTTGATTCTCTTTGAGAAAATGGATGTCCTAGCCCATCCTCCCTTTGGCTAGGTGGTGCCCCTCTTTAGTTCTCTTAGTGAGGATTGGAGATTGGATGGGCAAGAGGCAACCCGTTCATCATTTCAGCCCTCAGCATACATCAAATTATCCATGGTAGATGCATAAGGGATCTTGGCCATCTTGGCCTTCTACTCATTGGATTGTGGACAATGGGCCTGACTAACCTTCACATGAGAAGGTAGAGAATAGCCAATAGGAATCTTGCATATGAAACCACTGAAGGATTTTTTGGATATACTCCCTTTATAATAGATAAAGGAGCCCCTTAGAGTGATTACCTATGATGCACATGCCAAGAATATGAGAGACATATCCCATATCCTTCATTTGAAATCTCTTCTCTTGAGCTGACTTTTCAAAGTATCCAGCTCATGATGAGTTCTTCCAACAATAAGCATATCATCCACATGGATTATCAAAATCATAAGGCTACCATCATGAATCGTCTCTCCATATATAAACACCAATCCATAACATATGATTGTATTCCTATAGATTCATAAGGCCATTAAACTTGTGGTACCATTCCCTAGTGCATACTTAAAACCATAGAGACTCTTTCTCCACTTGCACACTAGGTATTCTTGACCTTCTCGGGGAAGTTACTATATGTACATCCTCTAGATCACATGCATTCAAGTTCTATTTATAATTATCCCGAGGAGGCCAGTCATAAATATATGCATGTATCATGTGGGTTCAACATAAGGGATCTTTAAAATACAATTTTTTACACATTTTTTAAATATAGAAATGTCTGCTGTAAAGGAGTTACTTACAGATTGAATAGAAAAGGGTTATGTATTAGAAAATAATTCACATATAAGGATATTTATAAATAGTCCTTGAAGATACCTAATATAGAGAGTATACATATAGTGAATTACTCGATATAATTATCCTTATCTGTGAATTTTTCCTGACTAAAACATAACCCTTTTCTATTCAATTTGTAAGTAAACCCTTTATATTACACCCTTTTGTATATAAAAATGTATAAAAATGATATTTTAAAATTACTTTATTTTGAAACCGCGTGATGTACATATATATTCATGAGTAACTTACTCGAGGCTCATTGTAAAACTATTATAATATACCTTCGGATGTTAATGCTAACCTAAATACACATGAGGGTAACTCGATTGAGGATGCCACTATGTGTCAAAAGATCTTAGGCAATCTCATCTATTTGATGATTATTGTGCCAAATCTAAACTACATGGTTGGTTTGGAGAGTCAATTTATGCAACTTCCATAGAAGCCACATTTGGATATAGTGCAGCGTGCATTGCACTATGTCAAGTTCACATTGGATTATGTCTTATTCTATGGTATAGGTATACCACTAGACTTGCATGGTTACATAGATGAAAATTGGGCTAGTAGTATTTCAAAGAGGAGATCTACGAGTAGTTTTATGTTTTCCTTTGGTAGTGGTGCTATTACTTAGAGCAGCAAAAAGAAACAACTGATAGTTACGTTGTCTTGTACAAGGGCAGAGTATAGAGGTATTGCAATTGAAGCATGTGAGATAGCTTGGTTACACAAGCTACTTGGTGAATTGGGGATACAAGAGGATCAGAACATCATCATATACTGTGATAATCCTAGTAGCATTCAATTGGCTTGTATCATTCAAATGAAATGATAATGGACCTTGTGTATTTGGAATTGAAACCTATTAGAATATTCACCAAGTAGGTCCATTATCATTTCATTTGGGAGAAGGTTCTAACAAGTGATATTAATTTGGTTTATATCAGCACACATAGGATCAATATACTAATATTTTTACAAAGGCCTTGAGAGGTAAGAAGCTTTGATGTTTTAGGAATATGCTTGGAGTTCACGAGCTCATACTGAGCTCAAAGGGGACTGTTGAAATGTTGAATTCTACATGAGTTGGCATCCATTACGTGCATTGCTGATATGGAATGATAATATTCACTAGTGTGTTAGGTGACCAACATGAGGATATGCCAATGATTCTACAACTGAACTTTACGCACACAGTCCATCCTTGGTTATGGAACATTTATTGGGCCACCTCTTCTTTCTAGAGAGTTCACACTTAGTGACCATGTGTATATATATTGTGGTACTATCATATTAGTATTTTATCATATTGTAGACTTAGTTCTTTTGTGTGAAGAAGAAAGAAGAAGAAGAAGACTTTAGCCATATATCACTATGTGCTCAAATCTCCATTGCTTGTGTGTGTGTGTGTGTGTGTGCCTATGCTCTTAGGCGCTTCACCTCTCTTTTCTCTTGTTTATTTTCAAGCATCACTACTAGATAATTCAAATATTAATCTCTTCTAGACAAGTTTTTGTGTTGACATAAGGGAGAATGCCTAAAGACTTTATTGTGATGTAATCTAATAGTTGAATAAGTGACTAAGTTAGCTTCATATCTTATAGTCCCAAGTTCTTCATCATCACATGTATCATAATGTACCCTAAAGAACCTCCATGGATCAATGCACCTATAATGTAACATCCTTCAATCCATATGCTAGTCAGGAGTATCTAGACCAAGAAGACATTGGCCACATCCATTTCTTTTATAGGCTTTGGAGTTTCATTGTCTTTTGATGTCTATGTAGGTTTGGCAATTCGCAACCTACATCTCTTGGTTAGAATACTTTGAATCTATTGTAGTAGATGGGAGACAACATCAACAAATGAGGGAATGTTACGTTGGGCTAGAACAAGTGTAGATCCTTGATCAAGTCATACATCCTATTTTATTCCATTAGCTTTTCTAGTTGGCTTGGGAATGGGATGACACCCACTTTCATTTTTCTTTGTTCTTCAAGAATGGGCCCCATAATTTATTTACCAAGACTAGAAACATCTCCATCTCTTCTATCTTCTACACCTCTCATCTTGCTTCTTGTAATGTCTATGTTTCCTTTTGTGCCAGTGAAGCTCTTTCGAGTCTATTGTCCTGTACCATACTGCTCATGAATATGTTGGAAGCCTACATTTTATAGTTCTTAAATATGAATTGTTTTATTTTGAAACTAATCATTCTTTTCTCTTTGCATGCATAATGGTGACCACATCCAATTCCACAATATTGGATGTAGGTTCTTGAGCCTTTTTCTCATTATCATGGTAGCATTAGACTCGAAGAATGCTTAGTAGTGTGCCATTTTCTTCCATGAACCTCCTATGGTAAGGATACTTTGGGGTAATATGGCTCTTCTCTTCACATCTATAGCATTCCACTTCTAACCTCTGATCATCTCTTGATTGTCTTCCTCTATAACTTTCAAAGGAAAACCTCTTTAACTAAAGTTAAGTCCAAACTCTCTAGGCTGTGGTCCAATACCTTGGTTGTCATCTTGAATTCCAACGCATTGAATCTTGCTTCCTCATCTTTCTTCCTTCTTTCATGCATCTCCTTGAAGGAGTAGATAATTTTTGTGTGGTTCTTTATTAGGCAACATGAATAGAAAGCTCCATGAATGGTGGGTGTTTAGGTACATTCATTAGCTAAATGTCCCACTTGATGGCATTTTCTATACCAAAAAGTAAAACATATGGTATCATTTAGCTACTCCTATGCGATTATAAACTCTAGTAGTATTTACTTTTAGAGTCTACTCAACTACTCTATTATCACATCCATTCATTCATAGCTAATATGTGAAATAGATTTAGATGGGTAGTCCTTCAAAGTTTCTCCTCATGATACACTTGCAATAGGATTTTAAGTCTTTATAATCATGGCATTGACTGACTAAGTTGATGCAAGAGGGCTTATATTATGATTATGGCTCAAAGCTCATGGTTGGATTTCTTGTTGATAGATCTAGTTGGTAGGGTTCTAGTGTTGTTGTTGTGGAGCTTTATAATGCCATTGATATTGTGGATGAGACATCATTGGAGAAACTATTTGTGGAAATTGTTGGGTTGCTAGACCATTTTTGGACGATCTAGATGCCTACTGGTAAGGGTAGGGTATAGTTCCATAGACTAATTTAGGCTAGTATGTTTCTTCTAGCATTGAGGAAGTTTTGATTGATTAGTGAGAAAAGTCATGTGTGCCTCACCAACATCAATGCGGTGGTCTCCAACAATGAATCTACCTCCTTGGGTATTATTTCATGGTTCCTTTCATGATCAATGCATGATGTGAGGAGCCATAGCATTTTCCTAGGTGTTTGCATGGATATATTTATCATTTTAAGTGTCGTGATATGCGGATAAAACTATTTACAAGTCTATAGCATCCTATTCATTTGATTAATCTATGATGGTAGAGGTTTTAAGCATAGAAATGTGCCCTCACACATAGTTTTTAATTTTTTAGTATCAACACTTTCACCAACCTTTTAGATGGTTTTTTTTTCTTTCCTCATGTCTTTTGGGTCTTTTATTAGTCCCTATCATATTATAGCTCCTAATTGAGGTTTTTCTATGGGTATTTTATTATACCTTTCCACTTTCATTTCATCCCATATGAATACACTTTTTCTCTCCAAAAGTGATATTTGACCTTATATTCATGATCACCCTTTATGGGATATTCTTCATTTTTATAGGACTTTGTCTTGAGTTGTAGTTGATTTGATATTAATTGCCATCGGACTCTACACACTTTTGATATTTTTCCATGTGAGTGTTTTACATTTTTCATTGATATAGTTTTTTGTTCTAACTTGGAAATCATTTGTGACTCCTTTCCATAATATTTTACAATTTTTTCTTATATGTCAAATATAATTCCATGTCAACTTGCCTTTCTCACTTTGGATTGCCATATTCATCCCTTCCAATTGGACATCCTATGCTAGAAAGGTTCCTCAAAACTAGATTAACCTATTCATATCTACACAAGCACAAAGTCACTGATAGGGAAAGGAACTATACAATAACCAATTTTAAGTGCTTGGTGATGGTGTTTGCACTAGAGAAGTTCTAGCATTATCTTCTATCGATGTGCTTCAAGTTCTATGTGTATCATGACGCATTGACCTTCTTGATGAATAAAGATAATGTGAAAGGAAACATCATGAGGTGGTTACTCCTATTCCATGAGTTTGATTTTGAAGTGGTCACAAAGCATGATCATTCCCATGTACTACCTAATCATCTATTTCGGACTCCTTAGAGGACAGGGAGCAAGATGATCTGGACCTTCCTAATGCTTTTTTTTTTCCTAGTGGAAACTATTATCCCACTACATTCTAATATGATGAATCTATTGGCTACACAACAATATCCTACTAGACTCTCTAGCTATGACTAGATTTACAACACATGAAAAAATCTTGAAGGCTTGGCATGATTCAATGCCATTCAAAATTTTGAAATATCCTATGATTTTTATGTTTTTTCTTAAAAGGTTATTTATCCTCAGCACTAAGATCAATAGATATCTCCCCAAATAAATTCAATTTTACACTATAAGGCTTCAAATTGATTTTAATATCTATGTTCACACCGAGATTCCCTTGAGTTAGCTATTTATGGATTTACTGTCACATTGTTGAAGATTAGATTAGTTATATTCATCGGTTCACAACAGATCTTTCTTTACACTGCAAAGTTTCAAACGAGTCATTTTGAGAATAAAGGGATCATTTTTATGCAAGTTTTGGATGACTCTTTAGAGCCCATAACATTGCCAAAAATTTGCAAAAGAAATTGTGGTTTGAGTTTGGTTTGAATTTTATTTTTAGCATAAAAAATTTCAAAAAATTTAGAAAAAATGTCATTTTTTGGCTTGTATTTTGATGCTTTTTGAATCGTACTTTTTAAGCTCCAAACTCCAATGTTTCTTGCTAGATAGCAAAGATATGACATGTGAAATGATGTTTTCATGTGGTATCAATTGAACATATATATGATAGTCATTTCATTAGAATCCAATTTATATATATATATATATATTTTTGGGCCTCTTTAATACCTTTTAGTGTTGAAAATTGAGTAATTGATGCTCGAGTTTGGTTCATGTGCTTGAATATTGAATGGCAACTATATATTACTATTTTTTAAATTTTCTATAGTCATAATATTAGAGATGACACAAATTATTGAGATTGTTGGTGAGAGGTTGACAAAAGACAACTACAATGTATGGTCATATAGCATGGAAACTGTTTTTATGGAAAGAGGTCTATGGGACCTTAGAATATATGAGGATGCATATGGTTGCTTCATTAAGGAATCTAGGAATGGAAAACCTAGAGGATTAATTGTACTAGCTAGAAGAAAGCCTAGTTGTTTGCATTGGATGCAGATACTCGCATCATACAAATCTCTATGTATATGGAAGTTAGACATGGACAAGACAAGGACATTGAGTTGTGGCATAGGTTGTAACATGGTGACATGATCACCAATCTATTTGGGAGAGTCCAATATGTTGAATTTGAGCTCATAGATTGATAGTTAGTAAGTAGTTATAGGGTATTTCTTATGCTTATATATATCCCCATGTGCATAGCCTATGCATGTTCATATACTTGTGACTAGAATATGCATATGCATACCTTACTCCATGGCTATGCATGTACACATATCCATAGAGGCTATGTGTAGACGCGATCAACTACCGAGACCCATGAACTGCTTATTGCTTCAAGAATTCCAAGCCAAGCACTAATGGCTACCTCTCACATAGCTAGCGTGCTATCTATCTCTACGGGTGTAGTGAGCTTACCTCCATGCCCAATAGAGTTACCTTCTCTCCTGAGCACTCTGGTAGCTCTATGATCCAAGTAGAAGCTTCAAGCAAGCTCCATCCTCATGCTCTGCACTCCAAGCTCCATTGCCGCAAGCAAGAGAAGAGAAGAGAAGAGAAGATGGAGAGCTTCTCCTTCCCGGTCCCTCACCCTCACACTCTCACACTCCCTCTCTCAAGCACAAGCTCAAACAAGCAAGCAAGAAGAAGAAGAAGAAGAAGAGGACATCCACTTTTGGCCACACACAAGAATGATCTTCTCATTCACTTTTCAACTTTATATAAAAATCCCTAAATCCCTTTTGGCCGGTCATCCCCTTATCCCCTTTTTTACATTGCCGGCTGTGCCCTTGGCCCTTTTTTCCATTGTCCTCCTAGCTTCCATCCTACCGCCCTTCTACCTTTACAAATTACATAATGCTCTTAAATTAACTCATAGTGTGCCTTGTACTCTTTTACAAAAGTGTTAACATGCGCTCTTTCTTCTGCACCTTTCTCCTTGATTTAGGACTTTTCTACACTTCTTGTGTTTCCAAATTCTTCTTGGCGCACCTTGATCTTCCATTTCACTTTGCCTTGGTCATGTCTTCTACTTTAGATTTTCTAGGTTTTCCACCTTGTTCATCAGAGGGTTAACATTACCGCCCTCCTAGATGAGTGCAAGTTCCATGGCACTCACTGTCATAGGTAGCAGGATTTAGCATGCATTGAAGATGTGGGTGGAAGGAACTGTTGTGGTTTGCCATGGAGGAGTTTTGGTGGTACGGGTGAAGTTTGTTGGGATGTAACATTCCCAAATCTAAAACATGCATTATTTATATGAATCTCCTCTTAGGAGGCCAAAAGGTTAGGATAATGGCAATTTTTTTAAAATTAGTTATCCCTCTCTCCTCCAGCCGACTGTTGTGCTGGAGGAGAAGGGAATAGAAAGGGCCACCAAGCTCCTTGCTGGAGCTCGCAAGCTGTTGGTTGCCATGCAATATGGCGGGTGGAGGGAGGGAGGTACCTCCCCCTCTCCCATATAAACCCCTCTAGGGAAGAGGAGGATTGGAGGGTGGTCGTGAGAGGAGAGAAAGAAGCCGTCACTTTGCTGCATCGTGTCGCTACTGAGCTGGAAGGAGAAAGGCTATCACTCTGCTGGTCATCGAGAGTGGAGGGAGGAGTCTCTTGCGCCGCTGACTCAAGGAGCTGCCGTGGAGGGGAGGAGTTCGTGAAGCCGCCCACTGTTGTTTGTCACTTTGCCTGCCACCATCTCATATCCCACATGCCATGAGTTCTTTCTAAAAGCTTTAGAAGCTTCTAAGGGGGGGCTCTTTAAACCCCCCTTTTCCCCCCACACAAAAATCCCCTCCTAAGGGTCTTTTACACCCTTTTTCCCCCCACACAAAATCCCCTCTTTAAGGTCTTATACACCCCTTCCTTCCCCCCTTTTTTTTTTCCCCTTTTGCCCACCAAGTGTGCCTTAAACTACCCCCTCGCGATCAAATAAAAAAGCCCTCTTCCTGTGGCTTTATTAAGCCTTCCTCTCTAAGGGTTTTATAGCCTCTTTTCCACCCTCCTCGGGATTTAAAACCCTCCCCGTGGGTTTTACCCCCACATATTGCTTTAGGGTATTTTAAGCCCATTTTTTTATTGCAAGTCCCTCAAAGGTTCATCTTAACCTCGGGGTCTCTTAGAACCCCATTCCTATTGACCTTTGCAAAACACCCTCTTTTTCCCCCCTTTTTGCATACCACAAAGTTACATTCTTTTCCTCCTTTCCGTGTATACAATTTGCATCGAAGCTTCTACGAAAGGAAGGAAAAAAAATTCATAAAGGACAGTGGAATTACAAAGGGATTTTAGTGTGCAAAGGAGACAGCCAACATCATAAATCTGCATCCAAGACGGAAAGGCAGCATTCGCGATGGCTCCTAAGAAAGCACAAGGCGTAACCGCAAGAGGATCGTCTCCTAACATCCATGTGGGTATTTCACCACAAGTCCACGTTCTTTTTTTCCTCAATTTGATTAACGCCGTAATATTTCAATTATGCATGGATCATTTGAGGAATAAGGATGCATGTTTTTTTTATTAAAAATACTTTGGCTAATAGATCACAATTGAGGGATTCGGTCATTAGTATTTTTCAGTAAAATGAACAAAATAAAGTGAGCATAAATTCATTTCTAGAAAGTGGTTTTTATCCATTGCAAAGAAATGAAATTAGATTATTTAATGTCCATTTTTACAAAATGGAATTATGATAGTACACTTCAGCATGGAAGGAATAAACTACATATCACATTATTGAACATATTTTCTTCAAAATGATTCGTTATAGAAAGTTGCTAGCAACTGTAGGAAATTGCTAGGGCTGCATGGAAAAGATTTAACTCTAGGCAAGTGGCCTAAAAACTTAAATCAATGAAAGAGTATGTAAGTTCAGGATACGACAAATTCATTCGGAAATGAAAGTACAAAAAGGCTGCATGTTTTAGCATGAATCTTGTTTGCATGTTATAGGATTATCAATTGGAATTAGGCTATAACTTAACCTTTGCTTTGACCTTAAACCAAAAAGTTAGGGTTTGTAAATCAACTTACATGTAGACAATGAATCATGTGGTGATGAAAATGATAGCGTAATTATCTTCAAGAATAGACAAGTTAAATTGGTTTAAACCTAAACACCTAAAACCGCGAATTGCTCGTTTAGAAAGGGTTAATTCAATGCAACATATCCCAAAGAGCTAACTAGGGTTAGCACATTGAGGACATTACCTAGTTGCTCGTATTACCAAAGCTGAAACTCCTATTCCCGAATGACTTTCCCACATTCACGAAATGTAGGAACATTGAAACATACTTGCGAGAAGTGATCTAGGGTTTTTTCCCAAGAATCTCTTGCTAAAACCATGAAACGCGAAACCCTAGGACCGACAATGTCGGCCTAATGCAATCAGGAATGGATTGTTATATCTAATCATAATACCATGATTAGAAGACAACGTTGATGGGTAGAATAGTCCCACAGTTTGATGCGACACTTGTGCAACAAGTTGCAAAGTCGCATGATCTTGTGATTTGATCACAAGGGAATGGCCAATTCCTCATAATGAGATTGGCAGATTCCTACGTAAGTTATCTTGCAAGAGGATGAATAATCGTCCTGATATAGGACCTTTCTTGGGTAAAGAGACCAAGAATATGGGGATTAGATATTTGTTTGGAAGCAAAGGACCAATTAGTAAATTGAAATAACATATTTACTGCTAATAGCATTTAAGGTTATGATTAAGTTGGGTTAATAGGGTACGGCCCTAACCCAAGGATATAGGATTAACAAACAAACCCTTGGGGATCTTGCCAAGTCGCAATTAATCCCAAATCCAGTGTTGGATGCATTCGAAAAGAAGGATTCACTCCTTAGCAGTTGGCCAAAAATATAACGACCACTGGAAATGATTGTGCTTGTATCAATTTTAAGAGCATTGTTTTGCCTTGTTTGCTCAAAGAATTAAAAGATAAATGGATATCTAATGCTTCAAGTTGAAGGCCTAAAGGGAGAGGCAGCTTCAATTACCCCCGACTGCCTGCCTCACCCTAACCAAGGGGGTTGTTAACCGCGCCGGGAAGGTGCACCGAACCCGCCGCAAGAGGTCTCTTTGTTGAGCGTTACTTGGAGCAGGAGGACACTTGGGAGCCAAGGGGGGCTCTAGCCGTGAATCCCTCGCCTTTCGGGCCCTGCACAAGAGGCTAACGTGACTCGGGATTAGATCTCGATGCCCGCATACTAGTCTACGGGCGAAATCTTGGATTAGTAATCCCTGTGGATTGCTGGATAACCTTCGGGCAGAGCCTACGGGCTGGACTTATGTATTTCAAAGTTCAATATGATAACCTGTTGAAAAGAAACTTGTTTGACATTGCTTTTTGAGAGCGGAAATTTGATACCGAGAAGTGCTTAAAAAGAGCTAAAATTTACGAATATCAAGGGAAAAATATTCAACGTCGAAGGCGGCAACTCGATCTAGGATGATTTTAAGCGCCAACGTGCTTTAAAGGCGCCCGAGCGACACTTGTTGATTTTTCATAATTTTTCAGACTGTCGTGCGGATTGAAAAGAGTTACTGACCAATGCGGGATGCCTAGCCGGACGCCCAGGATTTTTCAGAGCTCAATTCGGAGTCCGAACGGAGAAATGGCCACAAAATGGTCAAGATATGAAAAGGTGGACACTTGAGAGACCAAAATTGGGCATGCCTTTTGAGTTTGGACCCATGGAGATGGAGTATGCAGGCTGAAAGCAACCCATACAACTGATCATGGGGCTGATCTTCCCTCTCTTGGCTGGTCTTATCGCCTGCCTTCACCCGTGAAATGGCTGTAGGAATGAAGAGATGGAAATCTAGTCTTTCTCTCTCCTCCCTCTCTCTCCCCTAAGGGCAGATTCATGTGGTGAAGAAGCAGAATAAGAATGGATGACAGATGCTTGTCCAACCGAGACCGGATTGCTTCATGGTTCAAGAGGAATGAAGATTGCTGATTGTGGGCTATCATGAGCATTAATGGCTGCTGGAAATCAGTCCCGAGATATAGTAAATAAAAACCCGCAACCCGCAAAGAACGGTAATTCCATTTTTACAAAGAAAATGGTGTTTTTATGCAATTTGCTTCATGAATATTTGTTCCCATGGAATGATTATGCATTATAATGTTGCTTGCTATGAGTTTGATTAGTTTATGCTTAGAAAATCAGAAAATCATAAGTGTTGTGATTGAAATTAATGGTATAAAACCCGTAAAACAAGCGAAATATGGAAAAATTAGGTGTTTTTGAGATATAAATGGAAAATATAATAAGACACATCAACTAAACTTGTGTTTTTTCTACAAATGAACCTAACGGCCATAGCCCACAACTCATTTTGAATTTTTGGTTATTTAATATTGCAAAAAATACAAGGAAAAATAGGAAAAATGGGAAAAAAAAATGGAAAAATAGATTTTGAGTGTCGAAAATTAAGAAAAAATAAGATTCATGTTTGTGGATGTATGGGGGGTCTGAAGTATGAGGTTTAGCATCAGTTCAGCCCTACCTTTATGTTTTAGTGAGTTTTTATTGCTTTTCATACAACAAAAATCATGGAAATGAACCCTAAACCGATCGATAATGCACAATCTAAACGGGTGAGGGGGTAGAGTGTATAAAAGGTGTTTAAATGCTAAATGAAATGATGAAAAGCTTTCTGGTTTTTATGCATATCATATAGATAGGTCGTTAATTTAAAGTAAGGATCTAGTAGCATGAGGATCTCCTCAGTGCTAGGTTCATGCAACGCCGCATACGAGTGATAGTCAAAATCATTGAAAGAATGCTTTTGCACTAAGCACAATGCTGATTTTCTATTGTTTGTGCACTAAACCATTCACATTATGCACGATGCATGGTTCATGGTATTGAAGAAAAATCTCCTGGACTGCATAGCAATTGTTTTCTTAGGACTTTGACCCACGATTAAGTCGGTTTCCTAAGGGATTGTCAAGTGAGGAAGCATGGTGTATCTCCTGGAAATACGAGAAATATTAAAGAGAGGAGTTTGTGCTCGTTTGTGTTATATGTTTAGCAATGCATCAAAGGGCCAATCCCTGCGATGTAGGAGAGCTGCAGTGGAGCTTTATTAGTCGGTGGAGTGCGTCCCATATGTGTGTGATCATGGCATTACCAATGTATAAGGGTTCTCCCTTTGAGGAGTTTTAGGGAAACGTTGGACTATGAACTATAAATGCATGAATTAAGCTTTAGGGCAAGTTTGTCCTTTAGCATTGGATTGACGCTCCTAGTCTGCGAGGCCGTGAGGAAGTTGTGTGTCATGAGCATGAGGTCCGGCTAGTGCTATAGCCAGTGCCGGCCCATTTTAGGTCCCATTAGTGGTGCGTTTGCTAGGAGCTGCCTATAAGTGGCGGTTTTTGAATCTAGGGTTGCAAGGGACCCTAAATTACCCATAAAATGGGGTTTGTTCAAGGATGGAAAAACTTGGCTTTCCCTGTCCAAAACTTACTAATGGACTTAGTTAGTTATGTAGAGCATGAGTCCTCTGCAGAAGATAATTTATGTGATAAAAAGAGTAGCCCATTAGTGGTTACCCCATCCTCTAATATGATCGCATGGGCCGAGGTTCGCCTTAGTGTGGTCTCTACCCAAGAGAAATCATGTTTAACCATCCATCAACCTAGAGGGCATGAAACAAGCATGTTGGAAACTAGGGTAGCTATGGCATCAACAAGTTATAATGCTAAAGCCATGATGCCATGGGAAAGTGCTGATATACAATGGAATATGCTTGTGGTTGAAACATCCCGTGTAATGGGCCACCATGACGACATAGTAGGCATCATAAGGATGTTGGAATTCCTAGTTGTCAAGGGAAAACCGTTGCTTAAAAGGCATGGTTCCCAAGTTTTAAGAAGTGGTAATGATAAATTTGCTTTAGATAAGGACCAAAAGCTCTTATATAAAACCGTTATGGACTTTCCTTTTAAAGGGAAAGTTATGGAAGACCCTCTAAGAGGGGATCAAAATGACATGTTGAAACTTATAGGACTCCCTAGACCACTCAGTGAATTGGCAGAAAGGGATGTCAATGAGGATATTAACCCCTCTACACCAGAAAGGGTGGGGATGGAAGAGGTTAAAGATCCTAAGAGGCTAGACCCAGATCATGGTGAATATGAAGATTTTAATGACCCGGTGTTGATCCCAAAAGGAAGGACTAAATGTCCTCCTCTTTATAGGGATCTCCCAGTGTTTTATGGGTTACCAGATGAGGATCCAATGATTCATTTGAGAGAATATGACCTAACTTGCATTGCAAGTGGGTTCGAAGATCAAATCATTTGAGGAGTCTTGTGATAGATTTCTAGATGAGTATGAAAAGAAGCTCCCTATGATTCAGGTCTTAGGGCAACTTATGCAGTTTAGACAAGAGTCTTATCTTTCTGTTAAAGAGTATGCTAGAGCCTTTGATAGTACTCTTAGGCTTTGGCCAAGAAGAGCTAGTGCACTACCAAATGATGTGCTATGTGAGCTCTTTTTGAATGGTTTAGAGATTAATACGAAAATCCAAGTGGGACTGCGGAATCCTAAGTCGTTAAGGGAAGCAAAAAGGCAATCCATTGATTATGAGGGTCATATTTAGAGATGTTGGGAAAACTTTTGGAGTTTTCCCCGCACAGTACAGGTGCATCCCAGCTTCCAATCATTTCTGCAACAAGGATACATCTCACTTGTTGACACCAAGGCAGCCTATGAGGGGAACCTTGGTGGCCAAAATCTCAAAGCAGAAAATGGCCATCCTATGAGTAGTAATGACATGCCTCTCAGTGAACAGGTTCCAAGCCATGTAAGTCCCATTAGGGCTTGCAACACTTCCACGAGAGATAGTTGTGATGGAAATATGGATCGCACCAATGGGCCTATGAGTGTTGATAAGAATTCTGTGTGTGGTTCTAATTTTGTTGCTAGTAAGGCTCTTGAGAGACCTTTGGTGTCAAAATCATGCTTCCGGGTGGATGTTGTTCCCTTCAGTGAAAGCATGGTTCTTATGGAAGAAAATTTGCAGTATGGACGTAAGCAAGTAAAAACATCTTTTCTAAAGAGGATGCAAAGTGCTAAAAGTCCACTTGTGCTTCACAAAGGTCATAAGGATGTGAGACCATTTGGCCATAGGGATAAGTTTGCATTGAGTTCATCAGAACAGTGTAGCAAATTGAGGGAGTGCAAGAATATTAAGGGAAATGTGAGATGTGTTTGGAGACCCAAAATCTCCAAAAGTGTGGCAGGAATGTCGGATGCAAGGCCAAGGATCCCATCTGGATATGTTGAACCCCCAAGAGGATAAGACTAGATATACATCTGACAATATACACTGCCTTGGGATGCACCCATGTGATGCGCTTAGGCTTGAAGTTCTACCTAGTTTGGGTCACAGCACTGATTTATGTGAAAACCCAAATAGAGGAGGTTCGAAAGAGTACAAAGCTATGATTCTTTCTCCCAAAGGAGCCACTCAGCCGCTTGAATAACCAGTTTATTCGGATTATAATAAATGTAGGACATGCGAGCCCACTAAGGTTGTTCATTCAGCTCATAGTGCCCAAGAAGGGATCCGTCTTATTGATGAGTTATTTGTGGAAAGGCTTGGAGTTATAGCTCTACACGAAGAAAACCCTAATATTAAAAAAGAAAAAAAAGAAAAAAAATACAAGATCAAGCTTTTAGCTAACTTGCATGAGTAGTATGGGGTTAGTCGACCTATGATATGCTATCCTTGGCACCCTGGGTAGTCTGAGAGGGTGTGATGTATATGCCAAGGACATCAGTATTACGTGGACTAAAATGACCTATCTAGTTTTAAGCTAGGAAGGCTAGCTGCTTTGGAGATTACGTCCTCGTTAGGCCAAGAGGGCCAGTTTTCTGTTTAGTGCAGGTGCGGTTAATGGTTTCTTATTTTAGTTCTGTGCTAGACAGGTTTGAAGAAGAGCTTGGAAGGAGACTTTTTGTTGCGTGGAAGCTTCTCGTGGCCCTCTCCAGGAGATATCCATCCTTTATGAGTACTGTGGTTTTTATACTATACATGTTTGTGTACTTGTTAAGGGGTTTTTCATTTCTTATTGGGGACCGGCGTCCAAAGCATGAAGTCCTAGGTTTAGGTTCAGTATGACTGAGGGAGGTCTGTGTAGTCGTTGCCTCCTGTGAAGCCATTGCCAAGCATTGAGAGACCTGTGTTAGAAGGGAGTTCTAGTGACCCTCTTCTGCTAGCCTGGTAGGCAGCTGTTCTAGGAGTTCTTACTAGTTGTGAGGCAGTTAGAGAAGCCTTCCATAAGATAATAATGATGATGCAAAGAAACCCTGAACATCCCAAAAGATGAATATAAATACAAAGGTGTGTAAAAAGGGGTTCTAATCCCTATCAAAGAAAAGAAAAGAAAGAAAAATTTATAAGCAATTGATCATTGCCTTGCGAAGGCCTGGTAGGTTCTTGGGGACGAGTCAGACCCGGGGCCGATGCCTTGTCTTCCTAGGGGTGGCATCTTGTTGGAAAAGAGGAAATTAAGGAAGGTTGGAGTGAAAATAAAAGTGAGCGTTAAAAAAGGATTAAGTGTCGCCTTGTGAGGGCTTGGTAGGTTCTTGGGTACCGAGACAGGTCCTGAGGCCGATGCCCTGTTCTCCTTGGGTCACTACGCTCAGCTCCCTCCTTTTTGCATACCCAAGTATGGAAAATAAAAAACCTAAAAGAAGAGATGTGTTATAAGAAAATACTTCTTGATCAGGCTATAGGAGTCCTCACCTAGTAGGAGCTCCTAGTCGTGTTGTCCTTAGTCAGGTAGGTAGTTCATACCACCACTTAGGGCAACCTCTTTGATAGTTCTTTTTAGTTTGGCCGTGTTGGAGCAGTTGATTAATGACTAGCTTCAGACCTTCTATCAGATTATGCTAGGCCTACTCCTTGTGGATGTCATGCCTTGGTTTTGTCAAGGGGTAGGGTAAGCATTGTGCTGTGTTTAATATGTATCTATTTTGTATCAGCTTGATGCTTCCTTTGGTTGTTTTGTGCAGATCTACCGTGGGATTTGATGGGTTGAGTCGCCCTATCCCGTGGTCGCCAATGAAATCGGAATCTTGATGCCAAGAAGTGCTTAAAAAGAGCTAAAATTTATGAATATCAAGGGAAAAATATTCAACGTCGAAGGCGGTGGCTCGATCTAGGACGATTTTAAGCGCCAAAGTGCTTTAAAGGCGTCCGAGCGACACTTGTTGATTTTTCATAAATTTTCAGAGTGTCGTGTGGGTTGACAAGAGTTACCAGCCAATGCACGATGCCGAGCTAGATACCCACGATTTTTCAAAGCTCAATTCGGAGTCCGGACGGGGAAATGACCACAAAATGGTCAATATATGAAAAGGTGGACACTTGGGAGGCCAAAATTGGGCATGCCTTTTGAGTTTGGACCCCCTCTCTAAAATTTTATGCACCTCATGAAGCAAAAAACGTGGAGAGAGAATGAAGGATGAAGAAAAAACGTGGAGCAACATAGCGGCAATTTTTTGCGCCCTCTCATGATGGAGATGGAGTATGCAGGCTGAAAGCAACCCATACAACTGATCATGTGGCTGATCTTCCCTCTCTTGGTTGGTCTTATCGCCTGCCTTCACCCGTGAAATGGCTGTGGGAATGAAGAGATGGAAATTTAGTCTTTCTGTCTCCTCCCTCTCTCTCCCCTAAGGGCAGATTCATGTGGTGAAGAAGAAGAAGAAGAAGAATGGATGACGGATGCTTGTCCAACCGAGACCGGATTGCTCCGTGGTTCAAGAGGAATGAAGATTGCTGATTGTGGATTGTCATGAGCATTAATGGCTACTAGAAATTAGTCTCAACACATGGCAAATAAAAACCCGCAACCCGCAAAGAACAGTAATTCCATTTCTACAAAGAAAATGGTGTTTTTATGCAATTTTCTTCATGAATATTTATTCTCATGGGATGACTATGCATTATAATGTTGCTTGCTATGAGTTTGATTAGTTTATGCTCAGAAAATCAAAAAATCATAAGTGTTGTGATTGAAATTAATGGTGTAAAACTCGTAAAACACGCGAAATATGAAAAAATTAGGTGTTTTTGAGATATAAATGGAAAATATAATAAGACACATCAACTAAACTTGTGTTTTTTCTACAAATGAACCTAACGGCCATAGCCCACAACTCATTTTGAATTTTTAGTTATTTAATATTGCAAAAAATACAAGGAAATATATAAAAAATGGGAAAAAATAAGGGAAAAATAGATTTTGAGTGCCGAAAATTAAGAAAAAATAAGATTCATGTTTGTGGATGTATGGGGGGTCTGAAGTATGAGGTTTAGCCTCAGTTCAGCCCTACCTTTATGTTTTAGTGAGTTTTTATTGCTTTTCATACAACAAAAATCATGAAATTGAACCCTAAACCGATCGATAATGCACAATCTAAACGGGTGAGGGGGTAGAGTGTATAAAAGGTGTTTAAATGCTGAATGAAATGATGAAAAGCTTGCTGGTTTTTATGCATATCATATAGATCGGTCGTTAATTTAAAGTAAGGATCTAGTAGCATGAGGATCTCCTCAGTGCTAGGTTCATGCAATGCCGTATACGAGCGATAGTCAAAATCATTGAAAGAATGCTTTTGCACTAAGCACAATGCTGATTTTCTATTGTTTGTGCACTACACCATTCACATTATGCACGATGCATGGTTCATGGTATCGAAGAAAAATCTCCTGGACTACATAGCAATTGTTTTCTTAGGACTTTGACCCACGATTAAGTCGGTTTCCTAAGGGACTGTGAAGTGAGGAAGCATGATGTATCTCCTGAAAATACGAGAAATATTAAAGAGAGGAGTTTGTACTCGTTTGTGTTATATGTTTAGCAACGCATCAAAGGGCCAATCCCTGCGATGTAGGAGAGCTGCAATGGGGCTCCGACTATTAGTCGTTGGAGTGCGTCCCATATGTGTGTGATCATGGCATTGCCAATGTATAAGGGTTCTCCCTTTGAGGAGTTTTAGGGAAATGTTGGACTATGAACTATAAATGCATGAATTAAGCTTTAGGGCAAGTTTGTCCTTTAGCATTGGATTGACGCTCCTAGTCCACGAGGCCGTGAGGAAGTTGTGTGTCATGAGCATGAGGTCCGGCTAGTGCCATAGCCATAGTGCCGGCCCATTTTAGGTCCCATCAGTGGTGCGTTTGCCGGGAGCTGCCTATAAGTGGCGGTTTTTGAATCTAGGGTTTCAAGGGACCCTAAATTACCCATAAAATGGGGTTTGTTCAAGGATGGAAAAACTTGTCTTTCCCTGTACAAACTTACTAATAGACTTAGTTAGTTATGTAGAGCATGAGTCCTCTACAGAAGATAATTTATGTGATGAAAAGAGTAGCCCATTAGTGGTTACCCCATCCTCTAATATGATGGCATGGGCCGAGGTTCGCCTTGGTGTGGTCTCTACCCAAGAGAAATCATGTTTAACCATCCATCAACCTAGAGGGCATGAAACAAGCATGTTGGAAATGTTGGACTATGAACTATAAACGCATGAATTAAGCTTTCGGGCAAGTTTGTCCTTTAGCATTGGATTGAGGCTCTTGGTCCGCGAGGCCGTGAGGGTGTTTGTGTGTCATGAGCATGAGGTCCGGCTAGTGCCATAGCCAGTGCCGGCCCATTTTAGGTCCCATCAATGGTGCGGCTGTCGGGAGCTGCCTATAAGTGGCGGTTTTTGAATCTAGGGTTTCAAGGGACCCTAAATTACCCATAAAATGGGGTTTGTTCAAGGATGGAAAAACTTGGCTTTCCCTGTACAAAACTTACTAATAGACTTAGTTAGTTATATAGAGCATGAGTCCTCTGCAGAAGATAATTTATGTGATGAAAAGAGTAGCCCATTACTGGTTACCCCATCCTCTAATATGATGGCATGGGCCGAGGTTCGCCTTGGTGTGGTCTCTACCCAAGAGAAATCATGTTTAACCATCCATCAACCTAGAGGGCATGAAACAAGCATGTTGGAAATGTTGGACTATGAACTATAAACGCATGAATTAAGCTTTCGGGCAAGTTTGTCCTTTAGCATTGGATTGAGGCTCCTGGTCCGCGAGGCCGTGAGGGTGTTTGTGTGTCATGAGCATGAGGTCCGCCTAGTGCCGTAGCCAGTGCCGGCCCATTTTAGGTCCCATTACTTTTCTATGTCAAGTGCTATGATTACATGAAGAAACCAGTGCGTAACGGGCTAATTAAGGAAGCTGATTAATACATGTCCAATTGAATGTGTTAGGTAATCAAATAACTAAAACAACCTGAGGAAAGTGCGGAGGATGTGGCCATAGGTCCGTCCTATGGATGGGTGGTCCCGGTTGGCTGAGAAATTTTCTCAATCATGATGGATAGTGAGAAGATCGTTTCAAAGGATACGAACAGAAAAAGGGTGCTAACCTAGAGTCTAAGTTATAAAGGATCTCGATTTACGTTGTTTTAGGGAAATGGAATGGGACTATGCCTTATGGCAGAGAGCTTGAGCTTCGCATCCCTCTCGTTTCCCATTCTCCTTGAACCAAGTGCAGCGTGAATCCGCTTCGGACCTAGCGTTTCTGCGTAAAGTAGTCTTCTCGGGTTCGACGCTAGTTGCCGTTAGGAAATGGCCAATAGGGAAAACCCTAATTCAAGTCGATCCTAAGTGGGAACGACCAGAATACTTCCGCTACATGGCAGACTCGAAAAGTCCTAGATCGCAAACCCCGTAACATTCCATGGGAGTGCCGGGTGGAGCTTTCTAGACATCCTTTCCGATGGACTACTAAGACGTGTCCTGACGATAAAAGGTGGACACGTTACAGTTGGTATCAGAGCGAACCAACGAAGGATTTGTTTTTATGAAATCTTAATAAGATAAAGTAAAGCAAATGTTGCTGTTCCAAACATTTCCTTACTTTCAATGTTGTCTTGCAGAATTACAAAGCATGGAATAAGTTCTTAGTATTCCGAGTCATGTTTATGACTGCGATCCATTCCCCGGATTATCAACAAAGGGTTGGGATGATGAACATCCTAGAGCGTATTTATAATCCATCGCCTTTGTACATGGAACGAAGATGGACGGGTGCCTCAGGAATCTACTACATAGCTACCCACCGGTTTGCATGCCTTCAGACTAACCTAAAGAGGATCAAGTGGTTGGAATACCTGAAAGTCGTGAAGCTGTTCATTTGTGTGGAGGCTCATGTAAACTCAACTTTACATATTCGAGGTCGGAGGGTTGAGCTGAACTCATATGTATATAAGGAAGTGACCCGTGTAATCCCCACCAATGATTGGATCAAAGTGTTGGGGTGCCATGAGAATAATGGGTTCCAAAGGAAAGGATACCCTGATCTTCCAATAACTTACCGATTCCTGAAGATCCATGACCCGAAACCATACTATTATCCAGTTCCTGTAGATAAATGTAATACAAAATTATTCTCCCCAAATTAAATGTAACAGTTGGCTTATCATTGCAAGAAATATTGTATTCCGAAAGGGTTATGCCCATATAAATACAATAAACACCATATTGGGCAAGGTGGGAATTTCCCATAAGTTTGGGACACATGGTCAAATCTTTGCATTTTTCATAACTTGAACACTATAACTCCAAATCGAGCACTCTATAGCTCAATAGATTCCATTTTTCAAGCGCTTTCCAATGATAGGTCACATCATATGGTTTTGAGAAACTTATGGGCATTCTATCCGGGTGCCATCCTTTTAGTATTCAAAAAATGGAAATTGGGAGATTCCCAAACTCACTAATATTGTGTTAATAAGACTTTTTTTTTATCAATGTCTGTTTATGCATGAGAATTGATAAGAAGTTAAGTGGTTAGATTGCTTGGTTGATAGTTGAAATGGAGATGAAATATAAATCGTAACGGTTAATGAAGTAATAACGTTAAGAAACCTTTATCCAGGCACAACCCCATACATAGAATCCCAGTTGGCCTCCTACATCAAGTACTGTTGTAATCCAGGAGAAGAAGTTTCTTCTCAAGTAGATTAAGCCACTTGAATTTGACGGGAGAGGTAGGTCCGCGTCCAAGCAAATGCTGAAATTTGGATTGAATCCATGGAGGATTACTTTGAAGCAGCCGGTACTGCACCCGCCAACCAGGCTATGCTCGCTAAGCTGAAGCTCGCTAAGCTGAAGCTCACCAGCGAAGCCAGGCTTTGGTGGAAGCAATGGTGCAGAGATCAAGGGATTGCAGAAGGATCCGTTACTTGGGAGAAGTTGAAGAAAGCCGTGCAAGGAAGATTCTTACCACCTGCGTATCGCACACAGAAAATGAATGAGTTCTACGAGCTAAAACAGTTGGGGCTCACTCTTGACGCATACTACTCTAAATTTGTTTCACTTCTTAAGTATGCGCCACAGATGGACATGACATAGCAGGTGTCAAAATTTTGTGCTGGTTTATTTCCACCAATGAATATCCATCTTGAATCGATGCGCCCATCAGATCTTTAGGATGCACTCATTCAAGTTACCCCTATAATTGAGGAGGTGCAGGCTAGACCAAGGAATAACAAAACTTGGTCTTATAATGACCCAAACAGAGGAGCATTCAGGCCTCAAATGAAGAGATTTCAAGGTCAGAATTAGGGACAAAGAAAGAAAGCAATGACTAATAATGTCAACAACTTTGTCCCTACTCAAAGCAATGGCCAAAACCTCCATTATTTCCACTGCAACGAACCCAGTCATTTCAAGAGGCAATGTTCGAAGCTTGGACGAGGACATCGCCAAGCACCTTTCTAAGGAACTGGCCGTGGTCAAGGAGCCGCTACCAGAGGCAAAGAAAGAACGGCCTGTGTTGCCAACAGGGAGAGGTGCAAAGAAGAAGAAGATCCGACCATGGAAGCAGAGTTTGAAAGGGCGACAGTCCATGCCGCTCTTCACAAGAAAGGGCCGAATCGCCAGATCTCGGTGATTCAGATACCGTCGGACTATCAAGGTAAAGGTTTCAAAACCTTGATTGATTGTGGCAGTACACATTCCTTTATGTCACCAGGTTGTGCAAAAAGATTAGGAATAGCCACAGTAGAAGCACCTATCTTGCTTGTGGAATTGGCAAATGGTCGGGAGGTTACTTTTAACAGGCAAACTGCTAAGGTGGAATTCTTTCTAGGAGGAAAGTCGACTTAAGTCAAATGTAGAGTCATGAATTTAGGTATCCATGAGTGTCTACTCAGAATGGATTGGCTTAAACCTAATGATGCCCACATTCATTGTGGAAAGGGCCAAATTTCCTTTCAAAACTCTGAAGGGGATTTAGTCACAACTCAAGGTGAGACTGGAAATCCAAAAATCCAATTGGCCAAAGCATCTCGAATCATAAAGGGAGTTAGAAAAGGACTACCTGTCTACTTGATTAAGCTCAACAAGTTAGATCTGAAGCAGGAGTCTAGTGAAGGACCTTCTTGGCTAAAGGAATATGCGGACGTATTTCCTGAAGAGTTAACAAAACTCTCGCCTCAAAGAGAAGTGGATCATGAGATCAAACTAGTACCAGGAGTTGCACCAATCGCAAAGAGACCTTATAGAATGTCCATTCCGAAAGCAATTGAGCTGAAGGAACATTTCAAGCAACTACTAGATCAGGGCTACATCTGCCCTAGCAGTTCACCATGGGGAGCTCCAGTACTGTTCCAAAAAAAGAAAGATGGAACACTTCGACTATGTACTGATTACAGAGGGTTGAATCGATCAACTGTCAATAACAAGTACCCTATTCCTAGAATAGATGAGCTTCTTGATTGCCTCTAGGGTGCGAAGATCTTTTCCAAGATTGACCTCAGGACAGGTTACTATCAGATAAGAATCAAGGAAGAAGATATCCCAAAGACGGCCTTCAACACAAGATATGGACACTTTGAGTTCCTAGTTATGTCATTCGGGCTTACGAATGCGTCTGCCACCTTCAACAGGTTAATGCAAGATGTCTTTAGGCCATATCTTGATGACTTCATACTCGTCTTCTTCGATGACACTTTAGTCTATTCCAAACAGGAGGAAAATCATGAGACCCAACTTCGGATTGTCCTTGAGACAATGAGGTCACATAAGCTCTATGCTAAGATGAAGAAATGCGCATTCTTCACGTGTCAGATTGAATATCTGGGATTCATCATATCAGCGGAAGGAATCTCAGTAGACCCAGCCAAAGTCAGAGGTGTGCTAGAATGGCTAATACCAACAACTGTCAAAGAAATACACCGTTTTCTTGGATTGACAGGATGGTATAGGGTCTTCATAAAAAACTATGCCCTGATTGCAGGACCTCTGACGGACTTACTGAAGAAGCAAACATCAATTGCATGGTCAACTCTCAAACAATCCAGCTTTGATAGATTGAAGCAAAGCTTAGTATCGGCACCTATCCTAAAACTTTTAGACCTCAATAAGTAGTTCGAGGTAGTAACAGATGCTAGCGCACTTGCCTTAGGATGTGTGCTCATGCAGGAAGGTCATCCGGTAGCCTACTCTTCAAGGAAACTGAAGAGTCACGAGAAGAATTATGCTACCCATGATCTGGAATTGTTAGCTGTCATCCATGCTCTAAAGCTTTGGAGACACTACCTGTTGGGTAACAAGTTTACTCTAGTGAGACTGATCATAAGAGTCTCAAGTGGATCTTTATCTAGAACGAGGTCAAATTTTGATATTTTGTTGATGCATGGCATATAAGATGTTTATGGTCTAAGTGTAAGAGGGTTTAGCAACACGAGAATGCTCGATGCTAACCCTTAGTAATACAATATTACATGCAGATTAAAATCATTGAAAGAAATGTATTTGCATCTCACAATGTTGACTTCTAATTGATAAAATGATTGAGCACTATGGTTCATACACAATCGCATTGCATGCAACTCATGGTGTCATTCTTCGATGCATTGCAATTGTATTTGTGCATGTGACCTATGTTGAGTATGTGAGATACCTAAGGTATAGGTTTCGACAATCCATTTCCTTGGGGACTATTTAGTAAGAAAAATATCTATATCTCGTGGAACATTTAAAAACAAGAATGGAGTTTGTGATGTACGTGCTATTTGTGTTAGTAGTGCCTTGATGAGAGGCCAATCCTTGAGGTGTAGGAGAGCCGTGGCCACGACATTCAACCGAGGAATGCCTCCTTCTGCCTATGCTGATGAGATGTTTTACACTAATATATGTGTAGGGACTCCCTTTGTCCACGCTAGTAGGTTCTTGGGGATGAGTTAGGACCTGAGGTAGATGCCTTGTTCTCTTTGGGTCACTCTACACTCATCTCCCTTCTTTTTACACACCCGAGTATGAAAATATTTGGAGAAAAATAAAAATATAATGACCAGGTGCTATAGGAGTCCTCACTTAGTAGGAGGTCATGCTCCAGTTGTCCTAAATTAGGTAGGTAGTTGAGATCACCAGAAGGATGACCTCTTTGATAGGTCTTTTAGCTAGTCTGTGTTAGAGCAGTTAGTTAGCGACTTGCTCTGGATTCCTATTAGATTATGTTGTGCCTATCCCTTGTGGATTCTCATGTTTGGATTTTGTCAGGGGGTAGGGTGATAGCTATTATTGTACTTTGTTGAGCATATCTTTTGTGGCAACTTGATGCTCTCTCTGGTTGTTCTTTGTGCAGATTAGTTTGTGGGATTTGATGAGCTAAGTCGCCCTATCCCACGGTAGCCAATGAGAGCAGATTTTAAAAACCAGTTTTGAAGTGAAAAAGATCCGAGAATGGCATAAAAGACCAAATTTTCATGCAAAATGAAATGGTTTCCAGTCGATGAGCTCAATTTTTCCTAGATGGAGTTCAATGCCAGGAATCCAATGCAAGTCTCGATTCGTCGATAGGAGTCCATTTGACCCCCCATTTAATCTCCACAAGGTTTCGCATTATGAAGCAACTACATGATCTGAGAACCGAAAAGTGTGTGATGGGTCCCAGGTTTATGGATTTCGACATGACAAAGTTAGCCATCCTGATGGATCTTGAATCTGTGTTTGTTTGCCCCTCCAAAATGCAAAAATCCACTTGCTCAGCACTATGAACACCCAAAGTGTGAACCGATTATTTAGTAAATGAAATGACATGACATGAAATAGAAAAATCATGCAAATTTGTAGTGAGCAATGAGGGAACACAACATTTTTTGTGCCCTAAATTTGTGGAGAATTATGGCTTTTCAACTCTACTCTACTCTCTTATTGCTTGTTTCTATGGATCAATTCATGAGAGAAGGGGGTGGGATTTGATGAGAGATACTCATAGAATGATGGTGTTGGAGCAAAGGATATCATAGATCCGGCTATGAGAGAGCTTCAACGACCAAGAACAAGCATCAACAGCCTCTCAACCATGAAATACGTATTTCCAAAAGTGTGATTCTATGCATAAGTAGTAGATTTTTTCGTTTTATGATAGATATTTGATGAAATTATTTAGAAATGGTTGCCTTTGGTTCTTAATGCTGATATCTATCAAAAATCTTGAAGAAAACCAAAAAATTTGGTCATATAATGATTTATACCAAAACATGCAAAACTCACAATTATGGGTTTTCGTAAAAATGATAAATTTTGGGGGTGTTGTGTAAAAAATTACACGGCGCAGGGAACAGAATCTGAGAAAGAGATAGAGAGTACACAACAGATAAGAGGAGAATCAAGAAATTCTTTAGCTCCAAACAACTAATACAAAGATGGCCCTATCCACCCATGCGCTTCCACTATGTGAAGCTTAGATGGCGATCTAGAAAAAATATAGGTGAAGAGCTTAAGGCTAGCTGGAACAACAACTTTGACTAGGTGAAAGATGAATGATAGATGGCTCTGAAGGGGTTTAGCTTTTATAGCCCGCGAAGACCGTTAGGTCGGCCTGACCACCTACCATATGAGCCTCCACTAGTCGGCCAGTGAATATTCCCTTTACCATCGGGCCGGGGGCGCTGCCCCCGAACCCCCACTAGGGAGGCTGCTAGCCCCCCTGGGACCCCCTAGCCAGGGCTCAATGCAATGCACCTTGAGTTGCTACCAACTTAACCACTCCGTCTAACCCAAAGATTAGACCCACAACGGTCACCTTTTTGCCATCCCGTCACATAGACCTCATCTGATATACAAGTCAGGACTCAACCAATGTTCGGGCTCACATTTGGCTTCTCCTCATAATGGGGGCCTTACAACTTTGAGCACCATGGATCATTGGTGGCACCTAATGAGGGTGGGGCATTGATCATATCTTACATGTTGTTGTGATTTTGGGATTCATGTGGATTAGAAATGAGCATAAAATCAATTCTTAGTAATTGTGATTAGTCCCAATCCATAAATCAAAAATATCAGAATTTTTATCTAAATAAATTACGAAAATTAGTGAAAAAATGAAAATATTTTAGGTTTTTGCATTAGAAAATTAAGAACAAATATACTTTATGTTCTTGGATTTATGGCATGGTTGGAGCTTTAGGGATAAGCATGATTTCAGCCTTGTCTCTATGTTAAAGTATAGTTTTTATAGCTTTTATAAGAGAAATATATGAAAAAATAACTTCTACACCTATCAATGCATGCATAATCTAAACAGTAGGGAGAAGGAGGGGTTTTGAGAGTGAGTAATGGCTGATAAGGTTCTAGCTCTAGATCTTTTGTTGATGCATGGCATATAAGATGTTTATGGTTTAAGTGTAACAGCATGAGAATGCTCAATGTTGACCCTTCACTACTAGCCATTGGGTGTATAATGACATCTTTAGCAATGCTTATGCGTCATAAAGTGATGTCACACTGTGTCACAAGTGGCGTCTGAAGGATGGATTTTAGCCCCCGGGACATGCCTAAAAATAGGAGAAAAATATGGAAATGCGGGGGAAAATGCTCAACCACGAAGGCGGCAGCTCGACCTAGGACGATTTTAAGCATTAAGTGCTTGACGGGCGCCCATGCGACACTCCGTGAATTCTCATAATTTTTCCGTGCACCCGTGCCAGTCAATGAAGCTGCAGGCCTGTCCGAGGGTCCGAGACGAACTCACAGAAATTTCCAGAACTCAGTTTCGATGCCGGATGCTCAAGATTGCCCAAAACCGGCCGACCGCCCCCAAGAAGGGCCAAAATTTGTGGAATGAAAAGGCATAGTAAGTGGGGGGTGCCCTTTGGGGGCTCCCCCCCCACAAAACTTCGCGTGAGGACGAGAGGAGGTTGTCGACCTGCACGCGCGGAAGAAAAACGCCCCCCCCCCCCCCCCAATCGATTGCTGGCTTGCAAAGAAGCCATAGTGATGAACCTCCAGGCCTGGTCAAAGCATCATGCCGAGTGAATCGCCGGTCTCCGCTCCCGCAATGGTGGACTGGTTGGAGAGAGAGAAAATCAGTCTTTCTCTCTCCTCTCTCTCTCTCCTCTTAGCCCCCGTTCGTGCTTGAAGGAATAGGATGGAGAGGGACGGCCGGATGGATGCCGATTCTTGACGGGATGAAAGAGCAATGCAAAACCATTGTAGATTGCTGATTCCAAGCAGAATTCATGGCTGGAAATCAATCATGGGACGTGCCAAATTTAATGAAAAACCCGCAAGACACGGTAATAATTGTTTTTTTCAAAGAAAATGGTCTTTTGATGCAAATTTGGTTGATAAAAATGTGTTCATATGGATTGAGTTTTGAGTATGTCGTGCTTTGAGTTGGTTTCTAGCTATTCATCATTTAAAAATCAGGAAAACATGTGTGGGGTAGCAGAAAATAGGGAACCGAGACACGAAAAACCATAAAAATGAAGGAAAATAGGGTTTTTTGGGCTAAAAATGATGCAATAAATTAATCCACACCTACTAAAATTTCTGTTTCTGCTGAAATGAACTAGGGGCCACAGCCCATAAACTGAACTTAATTTTTAGCAATTAAAAAATGGGAGAAAATGGGAAAATTTGCGGGAAAATGATAAAAAAACCATGAAAAATAGGGAAAAAATACATTTGGGGCTACGAAAAATATAGAAAAATAGGATTTATGTTTGTTGATGTATAGCAAGGCTGGGGCATGAAGTTATGCTTCAGTTCAGCCTTGTTTATATGGTTTAGTGCGTGTTTCCTTCCTTTCTCCACATAAAATGACAAGGAAACCCTAAAAGAAATGAATGCAATGATGCACTATCAACGGGGAAGGGTAGAGTTGTGGAAAAAATGGTTAAATGCCGCTGAGCATGAGGAATAATTTTCTGATTTTATATGCATTGCATCTAGGACGGAATAATAATGATAAAAATTAAAACCTAGTGGCGCGAAGATCACTTCGGTGCTAGGTGTTGCAGCGAAGTACAAAGCGGTTAGAAAGAAAAGCATGAAGGAGATGTTTTGCACTTGCACGCTGCTGGTTTTTAAAATGTTTAAGCACTAGGCATCCACCTCTTTGCATGATCATTTAGAGGAAATTAAAAGTATCAGAGTTAGCTCCTGGACATGCATAGCAATTGTTTTCAGTAGGCCTGTGACCCACCGTTGAGAGCGTGAGGTTCCTATGCTATAGGCTAGTCGTGGGATCATAAAGGGGAAGTCAAGTAAGGACAATGGTACATTCCTGGATACGTTTATTTGGTACCTTGAGCGACGTTTGTGCGAAATGTCTAAATGTTGGGCGGCGCATCGAGGGGCCAATCCCCAAGGTGTAGGAGAGTCGCAGAGGGTTGACGGCATTCAGCCGTGGGAGAAACCCCATGTGTGTATGTGATTCGAGCCTTTTGGCTATGTGAAAGGGACTCCCTCTGAGGAGCAATATTGGGTTAGGATCAGTTGGACTACAACGTATTACAAATGCAATGTTTAGGAAGGCAGAGATTTTGATAGACGCTCCTGGCCGCGAGGCCGAGGGGTTGTCTTGCGCATAGTGACGAGGTCCGGCTAGTGCATGAGCCAGTGCCGGCCCGTTTTTAGGTCCATCAGTGGTGCGTCTGCCGGGAGCTGCTTAAAAGTGGCGGTTCTCGAATCCTGGTTGTTTAGGGACCAACTAGTAGTTTATGCCAAAGGATACTGAGGTTGATCCGTTATTTATTGATAAGCATCGTCTAGCAGAAATCCAAAAGCAAGAAAGAGACGAAAGAGCTAGGCGACGTGCTGAAATTTTTAGGAGATATTCCCCTAAGCGTAGCGGTGTTGAACCCTTACGAGAAAGTGGATCTAGTGGTCTTAGGGCCACAAGCAACAAGTTAGGAGAAGGTGGAAGCTCTAGTGCTCCCCTTCCTTCTATAAGCCAGTCCACGTCAAGTACGGGAGGTGTAACCCCACCGGTCTTTATTCCTAGTGCAAATCCAATCCGCGTCATGGCGCAGCCTATTGCAATTCCAGCAGGAACGACGGATTTGCCGGCTCTAGGTTACCCGCTACCCATTTTTAATGGGCTAGTTGAGGAAGATGCGGAACTCCACATTAGGGAGTTTCAAAAGTTGATGTTTAACTGTCGCATTCAAGAAGAAGGACATTTAATGATGTTCTTCAACATGACTCTCAAAGGAACAGCCGCTATATGGTATCATGGTTTAGAAGCCGGAACCATATTGAACATTGATGTATTTTATGGAGCTTTTCGAAGGGAGTTTGCCCCTGAAAGGGGTGGGCAATATTGGTTGCGTGTACTCAACGTGACCCACCAAGATCCACACGAGGATATTTGTGCTTATGCGAAGAAGATAAAAGAGGTCTTCCGTAAGTTGGACACCTCTATTCCTATCCCCGCAGCTGCCCAATTGCAATATTTCCTACATGGGTTGGACTTCAATATCCAATTGCAGTTGAGTAGTGTCCCCTTGGGGGATATTGATACTGCCATTACACGAGCATAAGAGGTGGAATCCCGACTACAAGCAGCCTATGCTTCTAGAGGCAATTCGAACATGGGTTTAGTATTGGGAAATAATATGGCAATAGCCAATGGCAGTAGTGGCCAAGGGATAGCGATGGCTAACCCTAATGGGAGAGGGAACATGATACAGAATGTCCCTTTATTACCAGCTCCCCCTAGCATGTCGATGCCTACGGGCAGTCAAATGGCTCCAAGTAGTGGAGGCCAGGCGGTCAATTCTAATACCATGCCTCTAGCTCAACAGCCTGTGCCTAATCGGATTGTTAGGCCAATGGAGCGACATGGTAATGACCAAGGCTATGAGTCAAGTTCTTACAATGTTCTTGGCGAGGTTAAGGACATGATGAAGCATTATACCGACATGATTACGGAGCAGTATCGACAAATAGCCGTTGATGTCAATTTCCTTAAAAAACAACAAAATTTGATAGGAAGTAGATACCCAGAGGAGGGTGCGCCGTCGAGGTTTAGTTGCAAATGGTGTGGTGGGCAGCACTATCCAAGGAATTGCCCAAATGTTAAGTGCGACATTTGCGGAAAATCTGGCCATTTAGCAGCTACTTGCTGGAGTAAGATCAGTTCTCTCCAGCGTGGTAGTCGGCAACCAGGGCCTGTTAATCATCGTGCCCAAGGAAATGATTCCCAGCGAGAGGATGGGCCTAAACAAATACTTCAACGACCAAAGACTACAGTGGAGGAACTACCAAGTGGTAGTGGGGTTAGTTTGATTGAGGCTGTACGCGTTAATGATGCTGAAACCTCTAATCTACGAGCTGTTCTTACAAGAGGTAAAAAGGGTAGAGAAGCCGACATGGATAAGCCTGTCGACGGAAACCCTAAACAAGGCGACAAAGGAACGCAAGTTTTGGAGCCTGCCCTAGAAGGGGGACCTTTGAAGCCCGTAGAGAGTAAAGCCGATAAGGAAGCACCAAAGAAGAAGGTGAAAGTTAAGAAAGAGGCAATAAAGCCAGTTCAGCGACCTAAAGAGCGGATGATTTGGCGTGAAAAGCGAGCTCTATCGAACTATCATGAATTCGATTTGGCGAGCTCTCTTTGCGAAGTCAAGCCGGATGTGAACCTCTTACAGCTTATTAAGCTTTCCCTAGGAGTACGCAAGGAATTTAGAAAGATCCTACGTACCGGGTATATCGTAGAACCTTTGGGTATTGCGCGAGTTGGTGATGACTGGTTCGAGCATGCTGAGAAGCATTGCCCAAGGGTTGCAGCCTATGTCGATGGGATATTAGTAGATTATGCCATTGTCGACACGGGATCATCTGTTAATATTATGAGTTCTGAACTGATGGAAAGGTTGGGTCTTGCGATTCAGAAAGACACCTCCACAATTCTCAGAATGGCAGATGACAGTTTGAGACAGCCTGAAGGCTGCATTACTAAGGTCCATGTCACTGTTGCAAATGTAGAATGCATGTTGGACTTTAGGGTGATTCGTTTTGCAGGGCGGCCAAGTTACCAAGTATTACTTGGACGACCTTGGATCTTGCAAGCGGATTGCCTAGTGGATATACCCGCCGGTCGATTGATATTCGGTAGAGGTGCCCAGCGTGTGGTGGTTGATGCTTATCCTGAGTCCCCGCAGAGTGAGCGAGCTCCTCTATCTTCTACAGAATTGGAGACATTAGAAGATTTATCTGCTAGTGAGACATCATCGAGTGATGAGTCCAAAGAGGGATCCACCACAGAGGACATCTATCAGATCACTTTGAATGAGCCGATAGAGGCCCAAGATCGTATAAGAGATGCTGATGTTATCGAGCTAGACCTTGGTACGTTTGATGATTCGCGGCCAATCAAATTAGGCTCTATGCTCAGCACAGCAGAAAGGGAGGACTATGTGGCCTTGATCCAGGAATTCCGTGATATCTTTGCCTGGAGTTATGATGAGTTGAGAGGCATTCCTCCTAGTCTTGTTGTTCATACAATTCCGTTGAAAGAGGGTAGTCGTCCTGTACGGCAGAAAGTAAGGCGTATGCCTTTCGAATTGAGGGACGGGCTGTTTGAAGAGTTACAGAAGCTTCGAAAAGCGGGTTTGATTTTTCCTGTGCAACACACGGAATGGTGTTTGCCAGTTGTGATTAGAAAGAAGAAGAATAATCAGATCCGTTTATGTGTAGACTTTAGGGAGCTGAATAAGCTGACAGTTAAGGACTACTACCCATTGCCATTTATTGACCAGATTTTGGATCAATTAGCGGGTAGGGAGATATATTCATTTATGGATTGCTTTGCAGGATATAACCAAATGGCAATTGCAGAAGAGGAACAGTTGAAAACAACTTTTATCACTGTGTTTGGTACTTTTGCGTACCATGTGATGGCCTTTGGTTTATGCAATGCGCCTGGTTCGTGGCAACGAACAGCCGATAAGACATTCGGTGACATATCCCCTGAAGAGTTGAGGGTGTTTATTGATGACTTAGGGGCTGCCACCGTGAGAGAAAGGCAGTTGATCATTTTGAGAAAATGCTTTGAGCACTGTAGACAATTTTGCATCGCCCTAAACCCACGGAAGTGTGCTTTTGGAGTACCTTATGGGCTATTGCTGGGCCATGTGGTCAGTTCGGTAGGAATTGTGACAGACCCCGAGAAGGTCAAAGTTATAGTTGCCATGGGTCCACCACGCACTCCGAAAGAAGTTCATAGCTTTCTGTCTTTGGTTGGTTACTACCGTAGATTCATTAACGCCTTAGCAGAAAGAACGTTGCCTCTTACAAATTTATTGTCCTTTAGCTGTTCGTTTGTATGGGGTGACCCTTGTAAGGTAGCATTCGAGGATGTGAAACAAGAGCTAGCAAGAGCGCCCATTTTAAAAGCACCTAAAAGAGGTGAGGTGTTCTATATATTCTCAGCAGCCACCATGTATTGTATCAGCTGTTGTTTAGCCCAATTTTGGGAAGAGAAGTGGTACCACCCGATTGCTTTTGCTAGTCGGAAGCTGGGGGTATCCGAAATCAATTACACCTACATGGAGAAGCTGTGTCTAGCGATGGTCTTTGGGACCAAGAAATTCAGGCATTACATTCTCTATGAGAAAGTCGTGCTTTATACGAAGGCGGAGGGACTTCGACTATTGATGAACAAGTTACAGCCGCCTGATCATTTAGCAAAGTGGTTGATCACTTTGCAGGAATTTGATTATGAAATCAAGAGTAAGCCACCAAGGTTGCAAGGCATCGTAGAATGTCTAGTGGACTTTGGGGAGCCGAAAGAATCTGTGGCTGAAGGTAGTGACATGGAGATGATATTTAAAATAGATACGGCATCTATTCCCTCCTGGTATGCTGCAATAACGCATTATTTATCAACGGGAGAGGCGGGATCCGAACTATCTAAGGCTGAGAAAAGGAAAATTAAGCAGCAAGCGTTAAAGTTTGCCTTGATCGCAGGTACATTATATCGGCAAGGGGTTGATGATATCTATCGCCGATGTGTGACGCCTGACGAGGTGCCATTCATTTTGGAAGAGTGCCATGATTCTGCTTGCGGTGGCCATTTTGCTGGACGGCTTACAGCACAGAAGGCTTTAAGAGCAGGTTATTGGTGGCCTGCCATCTTCCAGGATGCGTTTGCGTATGTTAAGCGATGCGATATTTGCCAACGACATGATAGTCGAGAGAATAGGAAACGACCACTCACCCCTATTATGGCGATACTTCCATTTGAGAAGTGGGGAATAGACTTTGTGGGTCCTATTACTCCGTCATCGACTACGCAAAAGCGATACATCATTGTAGCAACTGACTACTTCACAAAGTGGTCAGAAGCACGAGCAACAAGGAAAGATGATGCTAAAGAAACTGCTAGTTTCCTTTTAGAGCAGATAATATGCCGGTTTGGTCCGCCGAAAGAATTAGTGTCCGACCGCGGAACCCATTTCCTGAATAAGGTGATCAAAGGTTTGACAGAGTTGTGGAACATCAAGCATAACAAGACAACCCCATATAATCCGCAAGCCAATGGTCAGGTCGAAAGTACCAACAAGCAGCTTGTGGGCATCCTGTCCAAAACTGTGTCGGAAAAGAAACGGGATTGGGATAAAAAGTTATATGTGGCAGTGTGGGCCTATAATACGACTTTCAAACGAGCCACTGGCCATACCCCGTTCAAGTTAGTATATGGGGAGGAGTGTGTCTTGCCTTTAGAAATTGAGCTGCCGACCATTCGGTTTGCCATCAATCATTCTTTGAGCGATGAAGACGCTCTTTTTGAGCGCTTGACGACACTGGCACATTTAGATGAGCTTAAGTTGCAGAGCTTATTGCACCAAGAAGTGGCGAAGCACCGAATGAAGAAGCTACACGACCTCAAAGCCAAGAAATACACCTTCAAGAAAGGACAGCTTGTTCTGTATTATGACGCATGACGTGAATTATTCCCAGGCAAGCTAGAACCCAAATGGGATGGGCCCTATAAGATCGTTAGAATAGGAAAGAATAAATCCACAGTTTTGTTAGCTGACCTTGAGGGGATAGAATTTAAAAATAAGGTTAATCTTAATAAGATTAAACCTTATTATTTCTGATTGTACTAATGCTATGACTGCCTTGCAGGTCTAGGCAAGATTGATCAAACATCTGCAAGGAAATCGTGATAGAGGTTGATGGGTCGTCTGATCCCTTACTTAGAACACCCATATTTAGAACAGAGATATCATCAGGGAAAGCTCATTTGGTGGAGCAAAGGATACAAGGTGATTGAGCAAGAAGGCGGGACATTTATTTGGGAAATCAAGGTCTTCTGCCATCACTGCCTACAACTTTTGACGAGCATCCCTGTTGAATTCAATGATGATGGAGGGATGGAGCCTACAGTCCACCCGTTGAATATGCTGAATTTCGATTACCATAATTACGAGTAGAGTTCAGGATGGCAGAATATGTAAACCCTTTATGGACGTACACCTTGTACTTTGATGGGGCGTCGAGGGGTGCATGCAAAAAAGGAAGTGTAGGAGTTGTCATCCGCGACCCCCGACGATGCATTGTCATGAAGTTAGCTGCTTATCTCGGGGCGAATTTTACCAATAATATGGCAGAATACAAAGCCCTGATCATGGGTTTGAATATTGCAAAGAAGGGTGGTATCCGCCAGTTGTTGGTAAAAGGGGACTCTCAGTTGGTTTTAAATCAACTCAATGGGACGTATATGGTACGAAACCCCATCCTTTGTATATACCATCATACTGCCATAGCCCTGCTAGACGAATTTGATAGAGTGTCTTTTCAGCTGATTCCACGGAATTGGAATCAGTTTGCCGATTCTTTGGCTAATCTTGCGTATGAAGAGGACCTCTTCTTTAATTGTGGCCCTTGTCCCGATATATCTATTGATGGTGAGACAGGACCTGGTCGGTTGTGGGGTATGCTTTCTGAACATGCCCTCTTTGGCAGACGATGGTTGATTTGGGTGATGCAGAGGGTAAGCGAGACTCATCTACCTTTATTATCGGGGACCCATAGACTGATTCGACGCCATGTGATGCGAACACCTCTTGCGATATAGCAGGAGGGATAGGTCATAATTTAATGCACCTAGTTTAGGGCTACAAGCCCTGTTCCCCTGGGAATAGTATGCTTTGATGTCTATCATGGTTGTTTCCAGGTGGATGTTCTGCATAGTATTGTTTGATTTCATTAGCCCAAGAGGGCCGATTCAGTTTTTTAGCAAAGTCATGTCTGAATTCATTAGGCCAAGAGGGCCATTTCCCTGTCTAGTGCGGGTGCGTTTAAGTGGGTTTTTGTTTAGTGTTGTGCTGGACAGGTTTCGCGGGTTGTGGAATTTTGTGGAGCCTGGAGGAGCCTTTGCTGCGATGGAAGCTTCTTGTGGCCACTCCAGGTGATATTTCTCCTTTACGAGTACCTTTCTTTCCTGTTATATGTGTATTTGTACTTGTTGAGGGGATACTTTTTGTTGGGGACCGGCAACCAAGGCATGAAGTCCCAGGTTTAGGCTAAGTATGTTTGAGGGAGGTCGGAGTAGTCATTGCCTCCTGTAAAGACATTGTTAGACATTGAAAGACCTGTTTTAGAAGGAAGCCCTAGTGGCTCTGTTTTGCTAGCCTGCTAGGCAGCCGTTCTAGGAGTTCCTGTTAGTAGTGAGGCAGTTAGAGAAGCCTGCTAGAAGATAATAATAATGATGTCAAGAAATCCTGAATATCCTAAAAGATGAATATAAATGCGAAGGTGTGTAAAAAGGGGTTCTAACCCCTATCAAAGAAAAGAAAAGAAATGAAAATAGATAAGCAGTTGATCATTGCCTTGCGAAGGCCTGGTAGGTTCCTGGGGACGAGTCAGGTCCTGGGGCCGATACCTTGTCTTCCTAGGGGTGGCTTCTTGCTGGAAAAAATAATATCAAAACAAGGAAGGTTGGAGCGAAAATAAAAGTGAGCGTTAGAAAAGGATTAAGTGTCGCCTTGCGAGGGCGTGGTAGGTTCTTGGGTACCGAGAAAGGTCCTGAGACCGATGCCCTGTTCTCCTTGGGTCACTACGCTCAGCTCCCTCCTTTTTACATGCCCAAGTATGTTCATCCAATAAAAATCCTCAAAGAAGACATGTACTGAAAGAAAATATCCTTTGCTCAGGCTATAGGAGTCCTCGCCTTGTAGGAGCTCCTAGTTGTGTTGTCTTTAGTTGGTCAGTAGTTCAGACTACCACTTAGGGCCACCTCTTTGACAGTTCTTTTTAGTCTGGCTGTGTTGGAGCAGCTGGTTAGTGACTCGCTTCGGATCTTCTATTAAATGATGCTAGGCCTACTCCTTGTGGATGTTATGCCTTGGTTCTGCCAGGGGTAGGGGGAGCATTGTGCTGAGTTTTATGATGATAATTGTTTTGTATCAGTTTGATGCTTCTTTGGTTGTTTATGTGCAGATATGTTCGTGGGTTCGACGGACTGAGTCGTCCTATCCCGTGGTCGCCAATGAAGGATGGATTTTAGGCCTCGGGACATGCCTAAAAATAGGAGAAAAATATGGAAATGCGGGGGAAAATGCTCAACCACGAAGGCGGCAACTCGACCTAGGACGATTTTAAGCATTAAGTGCTTGACCGGCGCCCATGCGACACTCCGTGAATTTTCATAATTTTTCTGTGCGCCCGTGCCAGTCAGTGAAGCCGCAGGCCTGTCCGAGGGTCCGAGACGAACTCACAGAAATTTCCAGAACTCAGTTTCGATGCCGGATGCTCAAGATTGCCCAAAACCGGCCGACCGCCCGCAAGAAGGGCCAAAATTTGTGGAATGAAAAGGCATAGTAAGTGGGGGGTGCCCTTTGGGCTCCCCCCCCACAAAACTTCGCATGAGGATGAGAGGAGGTTGTCGACCTGCACGCGCGGAAGAAAAACGCCCCCCCCCCCCAATCGATTGCTGGCTTGCAAAGAAGCCATAGTGATGAACCTCCAGGCCTGGTCAAAGCATCATGCCGAGTGAATCGCCGGTCTCCGCTCCCGCAATGGTGGACTGGTTGGAGAGAGAGAAAATCAGCTTTTCTCTCCTCTCTCTCTCTCCTCTTAGCCCCCGTTCGTGCTTGAAGGAATAGGATGGAGAGGGACGGCCGGATGGATGCCGATTCTTGACGGGATGAAAGAGCAATGCAAAACCATTGTAGATTGCTGATTCCAAGCAGAATTCATGGCTGGAAATCAATCGTGGGACGTGCCAAATTTAATGAAAAACCCGCAAGACACGGTAATAATTGTTTTTTTCAAAGAAAATGGTCTTTTGATGCAAATTTGGTTGATAAAAATGTGTTCATATGGATTGAGTTTTGAGTATGTCGTGCTTTGAGTTGGTTTCTAGCTGTTCATCATTTAAAAATCAGGAAAACATGTGTGGGGTAGCAGAAAATAGGGAACCGAGACACGAAAAACCATAAAAATGAAGGAAAATAGGGTTTTTTGGGCTAAAAATGATGCAATAAATTAATCCACACCTACTAAAATTTCTGTTTCTGCTGAAATGAACTAGGGGCCACAGCCCATAAACTGAACTTAATTTTTAGCAATTAAAAAATGGGAGAAAATGGGAAAATTTGCGGGAAAATGATAAAAAAACCATGAAAAATAAGGGAAAAATACATTTGGGGCTACGAAAAATATAGAAAAATAGGATTTATGTTTGTTGATGTATAGCAAGGCTGGGGCATGAAGTTATGCTTCAGTTCAGCCTTGTTTATATGGTTTAGTGCATGTTTCCTTCCTTTCTCCACATAAAATGACAAGGAAACCCTAAAAGAAATGAATGCAATGATGCACTATCAACGGGGAAGGGTAGAGTTGTGGAAAAAATGGTTAAATGCCGCTGAGCATGAGGAATAATTTGCTGATTTTATATGCATTGCATCTAGGACGGAATAATAATGATAAAAATTAAAACCTAGTGGCGCGAAGATCACTTCGGTGCTAGGTGTTGCAGCGAAGTACAAAGCGGTTAGAAAGAAAAGCATGAAGGAGATGTTTTGCACTTGCACGCTGCTGGTTTTTAAAATGTTTAAGCACTAGGCATCCACCTCTTTGCATGATCATTTAGAGGAAATTAAAAGTATCAGAGTTAGCTCCTGGACATGCATAGCAATTGTTTTCAGTAGGCCTGTGACCCACCGTTGAGAGCGTGAGGTTCCTATGCTGTAGGCTAGTCGTGGGATCATAAAGGGGAAGTCAAGTAAGGACAATGGTACATTCCTGGATATGTTTATTTGGTACCTTGAGCGACGTTTGTGCGAAATGTCTAAATGTTGGGCGGCGCATCGAGGGGCCAATCCCCAAGGTGTAGGAGAGTCGCAGAGGGTTGACGGCATTCAGCCGTGGGGGGAACCCCATGTGTGTATGTGATTCGAGCCTTTGGCTATGTGAAAGGGACTCCCTCTGAGGAGCAATATTGGGTTAGGATCAGTTGGACTACAACGTATTACAAACGCAATGTTTAGGAAGGGAGAGATTTTGATAGACGCTCCTGGCCGCGAGGCCGAGGGGTTGTCTTGCGCATAGTGACGAGGTCCGGCTAGTGCATGAGCCAGTGCCGGCCCGTTTTTAGATCCATCAGCGTCATTGGTGTCCATTGCACATGTGACAACTTTAGCAAGGCACATAGTGACCCTTTAGCGTCACTATTGGTATAAAATTGCTTATAAAAATTGTGCATCGCTTAAGCACATTGACCAATGTCGCTTAAGTGACTTTGTCAAAGGGTTTTCGAAAGCAAAGTCGCAACCACAGAGGTCCTTGAGAAATTCTAAGATAGAAGATCAATCAAGCATCCATCCTTCAGAATTTGGTGTATTCTGTATATGAATTTCTAGAGAGAGTATCAATCACAGGGTGTAGCTTTGATCCTGACGGACCTACAATGAAATGTCTGCCTTTCTAGCTATGTCAATAACCAAATTTATAGCATCATCTACTTTATTGGTTTTGCATAGTCCAAGAGTAACCATACCCACAGTGAGACTATCTGGATGCATTTCTACTTTTTGCATTCTGTTGTACATTTCCAATGCATCATCAAATCTTTGTGCCTTGATGAGAAAGTCAATAACACAATTGTATGTGAAGCTAGCAGGCTCACAACCTAGATCACTCATGCGATCAAATAGTAACAAAGCCTCCTGAATGTGTTCTTGTTGGGTATATCCTCCAATCAAAGAGCTCCATGTCACGACATCTCGATTGGGTAGTGTATCAAAAATAACATGCGCATCCGGTAGGTTTCCATACTTGGCATACATGCCAACTAGAGCATTACAGATAAGTTCCTCTTGCTCCAACCCCCTCTCCACTATACTGCCCACGCAGAACAAAATGCAAACACAATGACTAAGTATGTACAAAGTAATAAATGTCACACACACAACTTTTTGGTGGATTCCACACCTCGGATGCGCAGTAGTACGGCATCCACCCCCTCTGATCCTGCACATCCTCCGAATGGGCCAACTACCCATGATCATTGTCGTCAAGATCCACGAACAGATCAATCTCTTCATTGTGTATCTCTAGTATATCAACAAGGTTATCTATCATATCATCTGTCTCTTCGACTGGAGTTTCTTCTCGTTGCTCTTCTCTTGCAAATTCTTCCAATGCATAATCCTCATCATCTCTTTTCTTGAAAATCTTGATTCTTTTTCCTGCAATGGGCACTCTAACTCGGGGGGTTCACTATATATATATTCTCTATATAATGTGCGTTCATGACCTATTTATAAATATCCTAATCTGTGAATTTTCTTGAATAAAACACAACCCTTTTCTATTCAATCTGTAAGTAGCCCCATTATATGACACCCTTCTGTATGCAAAATATATATAAAAATTGTATTTTAAAAACCCCTTATTTTGAACTTAGGTTATATATACATATATTCATGAGTGACCCCCCAGCACTCTAAGCATTTTCCCATCCGCTCATATGTTGCATTATGAAAGACATGTTTGACTATGTAAGGCCCAAACCATCTTTTCACCATCTTTCGAAGTACAATATGTTGATTTTCAAGGCTACTATCAAAGACTAATACCCAATCTCTCTCTTCTATTGCTCTAGGCCACAAGCGATGCCTGCTGTCAAACCTGTCCTTATTTCTAAGTCTAGCAACCTTCAACCTGTCAATAGCTAACTGAATATCCTCTGGTCTTCTCTCCAACTGCCGGATCCGAAGAGCTAAGAGCTCCTCTCTCGTCAAATCCTCCTGCCAAGGTAAAACTAACCAAGTCAAAGCGCAAGTCTCAGTTGGCATAACCAGTTTCAGACCATACATCAACTTTGCAGGCATATATCCTGTAGTAATACTGTGAGTCGTACGATCAGCCCACAAAGCAAATGGTAGAAGTCTCGGCCATTCTCCAATCTGTCCTCTGCATGCTTTGGCTAATGCTTTCATTATCGAAGGATGCCTCTTTCACTCTTTCCATTTCCCTTTGGATTGTATGCTGTAGTTAGAGCCAACTTGATTCCTAGTTGAGAGAAAAACTTCCTAGCTTCATCTACTTCCAATTCACCGCGATCTGTAGTGATCTTACCTACATAGCCATACTACCTGCAGAAAATTTCTTCCAATAAGAACTTACACACTGCACTAGTGGTCTTCGTTCTCAAAGGTCTGCCCTCAACATGATTGGTAAGATCCTCTCTAGCCAAAACAATATATCTAATCTGCCATAGACCCATCAGCATAGTAACCAAGTCAACCACCCACTTATAATGAATGCATAGTGGATAGGTCGGATGAAGCTCATCTCGATGACGCACTACGGAATACATCTAACAGTCTCTACAAGTCTCTACAAAGCGAGAAACATCTCTGTACATGCCTTTCCACCAATATTTATCCTTGATTTTCTCATAAGTAGCCCACACTCCTCTATGACTAGCCCAATGACTCTCATGAAACTCTCTTATCACCTGTAATTGGGTCTCTTTATTGCAGACAACCTGCAAGGGTAATCCACCTCTTTTCTTCGGGTGCTTCCAAAGAAATCTATCCTTGAGAAAATAACCATAGGCCTTTCTTCTAATCTTCTTGAACTCTTCATCTGTCCATTCATCTCTTTTGCTTAGTGTACTAAGGTACTTGCCAATCTGCACCAATCTCCAACATAGAGTTCTTCTATGAAAGCCACAATATCATAGACATGACAAACATGATCAACAATAGTGGCTAAAATTTCTGCATCATCCTCTTCTGCAAGTAGTGTCTCCTCATCATCATACCTGGCTCTAGACAGCATATTTGCCACTGGATTATCCTTCCCTGCTATGTGTTTAAATTCTAGATTTAATGACTTGATGTATGCAATCCATCTCAACATAGCTATATCCAGAGTAGAGCAACTCGTAATCATACCTATCAATGGCAAGCAATCTGTCTCTACCACAACTGGGGCTCCAATAAAATACTCCCTGTCACATTTGAGAGCCATAACAATTCCCAGTAATTCCCTCTTGATTTGCGGATACCTCCTCTGTCTCTCGTTTAGGACTTTTGCCCCAAATCGAATAGCATACCTGTTTCCATGTGCATCATCTTGACCCACAGCCCAATCTATGCCAATTGGACTAGTGTCAACTGTCATACAATAGGCATTCCGCAATTATTATCCACTTTCTTGAGAGTAGGAGCAATCTGCAATAAATTTTCAATTTCCGCATGGCTCTAGTGTGGCTCTCATCCCAATAAAATTTTTGTCCCTTTCGAAGCAGCTGATATAAACAATCTGCTATGTGTGCAAAATGAGGTATCCAAATCATGTAAAACACACAAGCTCCAATGAATCTCCGTACCTCTGAAGTGGTAGAACAATACTCCGTAATCTTTCCTATAGCATCCACCTTCTCAGGTGAAGGTTTCCTGCCATAATACCCACACATATGTCCAATAATGACAACCTCATTCACCCCAACAACATATTTCTACCCTGATAGTGTCAAGTTCACTTCTTCTAACCTGGCCAAAATCTTTTCACAAGCTCAAATATGATCAGCCACAAAGTATCTACATCCCTGCTCATTTAGACTCTCATTCTTCTCTTCTTTTGCACACCCCTTAATGGACCTTATGCATGGCATTCATCATATGCGCAACAGAATTAGTGGCACCTTGAGGCAAGGTACACATCTTGACAAGCCCAATAGGAGTTCTCATAGTGGTTATGTCCCTGCTTTCCAAGGCCAGTTGAAACTGATCATATCCTGAATACAAGTCACCTAAAGAATAGATGGCACCTCCAGCAAATGCTTCTGCAAACTCATCCACAACTAGACCTATACCAACATTCCTGATAGTAACTCTGTTTACTAGCTGCATGTCTTGTATAAATCGGAGAGTACCATTCTTCTTTGGAACCGTAAACCACCTATTTGAGTATGGTGCAGATGAAGGCTCTAGGATTCCCATCCTGATTTTCTCATTCAACAAGTCAACTAGCTTTGGTAGGTGTGCCCTAGGCACTGGAATAGGTTGGAGGTTCCATGGAATATGAGGAATAGTAAAGATCACCATAGGGGCAATAATATCCGGATTCACACATCTAATTTCATGCGAGAAAAAAGCAAACCCCCTTCCATGTTGCTCAAGCATATCCTGAAAACATTGCTTCTTTGAGGGTAGCAAGAAATCACCATTTCCAATTTTTAATTCAGCAAGAGTCTCTGCTGAAATTTATGGCCTATATGCTCTGGATTCCTCAAAATTGGCTGCTTGGTAGCCCTCTCTATTTGCTGATCAATGTCAGGTGGAAGCAGTCGAGCTACCAGCTTTACCTTCTTATACATAGTCTTGTATTTCGTGTCAACCCCGGCTTCATTATGATCCTCTGCATTACTCAAATCATGCTGTAAATCAACAATTCTGCCCTCTAGTGGCTGAATATCCTCAGCCCTCTGCTCTATGGACTGCATAGGAAGAGCCCTAAACTCTGGATGCTGAAATATTTCAGTAGTAAACTCTATTGGCTGAAAGTTTTCAGCCCTCTGTGTCTCTGTAGGCTGATCACAATCAGCCGGAAACTCTGTTTACTGAATTTCTTCAGCACTCAACACTTTTTGCTGAGTCACCTTAGCCTCTGACTCTATCTGTAACACAAAATCTAAAATTTCATGAAACATGTCAAGGGACTGCACTGATACATTACTGTGACAACTTTGCATATCAGTTTTCAGCATATTTTCCATCTCTGTCATCGTATCTGTACAAACCATACTATCATACATCCCATCTATATGCTCATCATCCTCTAAAATACCTGCATTTTTCAAAACTTTCTCCTTTCTACATATGTACTGCCTGGCAGCTCTAGGAAACTTAGAAATCTTTTGATAACTCATCGAACAGTTTGCTGAAATTCCAACAAAATTGGAGGAGAAAACACTGCTACCAGGAGGCAAGAACTCTAATCTCCTCTGCTTTGTACCACTGTCGTCTCTTGGGACAGTGGTACCGAATGAAAACCCGAATCCCTCATAGTGGACAAAGGTGCATCTCGAAGAGTATCTCTGTTTCTAGCATGATTTACACAGTCATAAACTGGTATGCTCTCATACCATCTTTACTGCGAATCCATGCGTAAGCAGATCCATTATCCATTACTTTCATCTCCATGCACATCTCTGTGATGAATGGCTGTCCTAGGATTATGGGGCAAGAGCATGAATCCTACACAAAGAAATGGAAATCCTCCTCTACATCTCCAATAGAAATCCTGACACTCAGACAGGCAGCATACAAATCACCTGCAATGTTGTTGGTGGCTCTCATACACCACCCATGCTCTGCATCCATAGGCCATCTATTACTTTCATAAACTCCACGAACTATGAGATTAATCTCTGAACTATGATCCACCAAAGCAACATAAGGCACCTGTTTCTCTCCAATTTTTACCATTGTTTCTGTAGTTGCCCTAGCCCAATGACTCCACAAAAAGTGACTTCGCGGTACCAAGATAGACTCATCAATTTCAGCATAATGCATAGGTAGAACCCTCTTCTCTGTCTACGAAAAAACAGAAGCATTCTCAACCATAACCTCATCCTCATCCTCATCCAACTCCCCAATCAAAACTCCCTATGTATCAGTAATAGGCAATGTATGTCTTTTTCTCTTCATGACTTCTTGGAACTAATCTTGAAACTCTCTTTTCGAGATGCCCAAAACCTCAGAAATAGTAAAAGTCACCTCACTGCCAAGTATGTTGTCATTAAATATTTTCTTCATGTCCGTGGATGTCTCAATATCAAACATTAATCTAAATCCTGGCTGCTTTCTCTGTCTAGGTTCCTGCCTCTTTTCTTTCTTTTGAGCATCTTCCATTTGTCATTCTGGCCCTGGTCTCAAGACAGCCCTGCAATAGGTGGAGTAACAAACTCACCCCCTCTAGTCTTTTTAACTGCATTTGGATTCTCTTCATCTCTCTTACGCTTCTCCTCAACAAGTACATCTACTCCCTGAGACTTAGCCAAGTAGGCATAAATAGTGTACCTGTCAACATGCGAATCCCAACCTGTCTTAGATTTGATGCTAGAATGTGAACTAGTCAAAATAGTCTGCTGAATTTTCCCCTTGTTTGTCGTCTCCATAGCATAGGTCCATAATGCTGACTGACTCTTTGAACCTTTCTCAATCTTGAATCCATATGTAGAGGCATCTCCTCTAGCTGCCACATAAGAAGTGCACGCAGCCATATCATCTACTAATTTCTTCATTCTGCCTTTCCCAAATTTGGTAGCAAGTGGAACTCCTATTTCAGTTAACCAAATCTTGCCATCTCGTCCCCAAAATACCAAATTCTTCATCCTTGCATCTTGAAAAGATTCACAATCCCTGCAATGTTGATGGTCCGTACTATCACACCAAATACATCTTCTATCTCTCCTTGGTGCACTAGGAACACTAGAAGAAATAGTAGGCGCAGTCGAAGTAAACTGCTCTTTCAATTTTCCCACCAATTTTGATTTAACTGACTCCAATTTCAAATCTGTTATGCCTTTGATTATGTCATCAAGAGAGGAAGGAACCAAAGGAGCAGATGATTTTGGAGAAGAAGGAACCGGCATCGATCTTGGAATAGGAGGAACAGGAGGATTAGAAATAGTAGGCACTGTCATAGGCCAAGTAACTGGCTGAGGAAGAGAAGAAATGACAGGGGCAGAAGTAGACATAAGAGCAAAAGACGGTGTCGGTGTCATAGATCCATTCTATATGTGGGTCTTCCATATCCACCTCTTGGTCAAAGTCGAGACCGCATCCTGGGCATCTTGCCAATCTGTTTTAAGACCCATAGGCTTCGTGCGATCCTCAAGAAGCTCTCCTAATTATTCTTGAAGAGCAGTATCTACAGCTTGTAAGAAAAGCTCAACTTTCTCAACATCTAATGCTCTTTGTTCAATAGCATCAAGCTGACTATACCTCTCTTCAAATTCTTGTATCAATTCTGAAGCAGCTAGACCTTTGTTTGGCATGTAGACCCACTCTTGGATAGACCGCCGTGTAGCCATCCCAAAGTCCTCAAGAAAATACTCCTCTTTCAGGGCCTTCTTAAAATCTTGCCAATGCGAATTTTGAAGGAAAAGATCAGTCACTTTTACCCTCAAGGCGGGTGTGACAAGGCGAAGAAAATATTTACTCATAAGTCGTGTTGGTACTCCAAAAAATCCCATCTTGATCTCATATGTCTTCAAATAAGCCGATACATTACGACCATCAAATAGCTTCTTTTCATTGTCAACTGCTTCAATTGCCTTAGTCGTGCTGATTGCATTCTCTTGCTCTGAATATAGTTGCCTTTGCTGAGAAAACTGTTGTTGACGTAACTGTTGCTGCTGCTGCATATACAATTGTGTCTGCTGATTTTGAAGCTGCATATACATAGATATATTCTGCAAAATCTGCTTTAAATCATCCGTAGAAGTACTTGAAGTAGAAATCGATGATGGAGTCGAAGTAGAGGACAAAGCAGGAATCAGTAGAAGAGGCTGAAACTAATGCTGAAGTATCTCCCATCCTGAAATTTAAATGCCATGCTTTCACGTCAGGTTCACCAGAGATGTTGAAGGGTTTTCGAAAAGCAAAGTCGCAACCACAGAGGTCCTTGAGATATTCCAAGATAGAAGATCAATCAAGCATCCATCCTTCAGAATTTGGTGTATTTTGTATATGAATTTCTAGAGAGAGCATCAATCACAGGGTGTAGCTTTGATCCTGACGGGCCTGCAATGAAATGTCTGCCTTTCCAGCTATGTCAATAACCAAATTTATAGCATCATCTACTTTATTGACTTTGCATAGTCCAAGAGTAACCATACCCACAGTGAGACTATTTGGATGCATTTCTACTTTCTGCATTCTATTGTACATTTCCAATGCATCATCAAATCTTTCAGCCTTGATGAGAAAGTCAATAACACAATTGTACATGAAGCTAGCAGGCTCACAACCTAGATCACTCATGCGATCAAACAGTTACAAAGCCTCCTAAATGTGTTCTTGTTGGGTATATCCTCCAATCAAAGAGCTCCATGTCACAACATCTCGATTTGGGTAGTGTATAAAAAATAACATGCACATCTGGTAGGTTTCCATACTTGGCATACATGACAACTAGAGCATTATAGATAAGTTCCTCTTACTCCAATCCCCTCTCCACTATATTGCCCACGCAGAACAAAACGCAAACACAATGACTAAGTATGTACAAAGTAACAAATGTCACACACACAACTTTTTGGTGGATTCCACACTCGGATGTGTAGCAGTACGACAATGCCTGTGCACAATGACAAGAAATTGATCCATTTTTGGCCAACAAGAATTATATATACATACTCAGTCATATGTCTCGGTCTCTCTCTCTTTGATCTCTCTTTCTCTAGCTCTATCTAGTGCTCTCTCTCTCTCTCTCTCTCTCTCTCTCTCTCTCTCTCTCTCTCTCTCTCTCTCTCTCTCTCTCTCTCTCTCTCTCTCTCTCTCTCTCTCTCTCTCTCTCTCTCTCTCTCTCTCTCTCTCCCTCTCTCTCTCTCTCTCTAATTTGGCGCTCGCTTCCTTGCACTTGTGATTGCTCTTGGTGCTCTCATTGTTTCTATTCCACATAGTATTGCGGAGGTTGGCTTGACCCGTGCGTACGCGATACAATTTTACAGTTTCGGCATGAACATGAATTATGGTAAATAGCGCTATCTCTCTTTTATTGTTAAATTTTGCAATTGAAACTTTAAAATAAATAAAAAATAGGGCCTTGTGTTTATTTATTGAAAATTAAAATTAAAATATATACGTAGAGTATTGTAGCAGGACATCGAATTGGCAAAACTCATGTACCTAAATGCATGAGCGTGATGGCTCATTAGATTCCATTTTTAGTATGCTTTTTAATGATAGGTTACATTATAGGGTTTTGATAAATATATAGACATATTTGATTTGTAGCACAGTTTCACTACATTGAGGCAACACTAATGTATGAATTGCCACCCACATATGTTATGGAATTTCACAATTTAAGAAGCTCAACTTTATCAAGATGGGATATAATGATATTCTAAGACATCAAAATATGATACATATTTCATATGGTATGGTATGGGAGGGACACTAGAATGTGTGATATGTGGGTGATAGAATACTTCATATATTTATGTTCTTGATTTGAATATTTTCAAAATTTGTAGTACTCATTGTTTGCAACTTGATACTAATTATTTTTATATTGGTACTTTATTTAGGAATGAAAATAAGTTAAGATAGTTGCTCCTAAACTACGGGAGAACATTATGAAAAATATATTTGATAATTTATTTCATGTGATTTTTAATTTCATGATTCCATGCTTGATTATGACTAATTGCAGATGTGAGGGCATGGAACTAGTCTCATTCTATAGGGATCTAGAGCAAATCAATGTGTTTTATGTTATAGTGATTAGCGGATTATTAATTTTGGGTAGAGCACAAGTTAGTGTACAATGAATATTTATCTATTAATGGTTTATCAACATTGATTTATCATATTTTCATGAGATCTTCTCAATGCATGATTATTGTATGTGCACACATGTAATTTATTTACTTCATACTTTTTGGTAAAAAGTGTAAAATAGTCTAAGAAATGATGATAAACTAGAGAGTGATATTTGTAGGACCATACTTTTGGGAAAATGCATTTGCGCAAAGCAAGACCCTTAAAGTTAGTATGCATCCTAGTCAATAAGATAATCTAAATATTAGAAATGCATGCATTGGGAAGTGCCCTCACAGTGCATGGGGGAAGATTGTACCCAATTGGTCTCTAGTGCACTCTTTTCTCTCAATTCTACACTTTTGCAATTAGTGATTCTATGAGTTTTATATATAATTTTATGTGAATCTGTGCAAAACACTTGCAATATAGAAGTTCATGCCAATACACATAAAATTTGTTATCCTTGAATGGAGAAGGGGAGAAAAGGACAATAGAAGTCCAAATCAAAATGTAAAGTAAAAAGGATAATTTAAAAAATTGGTATATATGGCCAAATATTTAAAAGATATCTAGATAGAGGAAAAGTAACTTACATATAGGATGAAACTTGAGCACATAGCTAGAGTCTACCTAAAGGAAGTATCCAAAGCAAGTTGAAGCTATCTTTTTCACATAAGGAAAGATTTAGTACATTTCCATGGTATCTTGAATGAGATCCATAGAGAATTCAAACTATCTTTCTCATAGGCAAGGGTTTGTCTCAAAGATATCTCAAAAAGAGAGTGATGATTTATACAAGCTTGAGTACATAGCCAAGGTCTACCCCAAAGAGACCTTAAAGAGAGAGAAAAATATGATATAAGCTTGATCATATATCTAAGGTGAGTTTTTCCTCAAAGAGATATTGAAGAGAGAGGGGTGATATAAGCTCTTCGATCATATGGCAAAGCTATTTCTCAAAGGTATCTTGAAGGGAGAGCTTTAGACTATGTTGCCCATAGAGCTTCAAGAAGAGGGAGTTGATACAAGCTTTAGCACATGGCCAAGCTCTACCTCAAATATATCTTGAAGAGAAATGAGAAACTATATTTTACAAAGAGCCAAGCTTGAGCAAGTGTCCAAGCTCTATATTAAGGAAATCTCAAAGGGAGAGTTGAAACTGTCTTGCCCCATAGGACCACGCTCTGCCTCAAATTTATCTTCAAGAGAGAGGGTTGATATAAACTTGAGAAAAAATCCAATATTTTTAAAAATAAATTTGAGAGAGAAAAAGAGAGAGGATTAACATTATTTGTTTTATTTATTTATTTAAGTTATCCTTACATGTCTTTGGATAAATAAATGTTATGCACGAATTCAATAAAGCGTTGTGTATTAAATTTAGCTGACGAATCATATTGCATATAAATAAAAAAAGGTATTACATTCAAATATAAATAATAATAAATGACAAGTATATCACAAACTACATTGCACATAAATCCAACAACATCAATTTTTATTAATATAAGAGAAGATTAAAAACCGTGTTACATTGCAAAAGAGACATCATTAGGAAATAAGTACATCTAATCTTTCCTAGCCTTTTTGGAGCTAGCCTCCCCATGGTTAGAGCTACTCTTTATCATAGGCAACAATACATTTTCCCCCAAAAGTTCCTGCCGGATGACATTAGGGTATTAAACTCTAGCAACCATACCAGAGGCCACCATGGAGGAAAGTGGGCCAAACCTAGTACTTGTGAACAAGTTCAGCAGCTTTAAACATCAAAGCAACACTACTAGCAATACAT